>NW_022300975.1:3290239-3400841 GCF_002776525.5 Piliocolobus tephrosceles | reverse complement strand
TCGGCCTCCCAAAGTGCTGGGAGGCCGAGACGGGCGGATCACGAGGTCAGGAGATCGAGACCATCCTGGCTAACACGGTGAAACCCCGTCTCTACTAAAAAATACAAAAAACTAGCCGGGCGAGGTGGCAGGCGCCTGTAGTCCCAGCTACTCGGGAGGCTGAGACAGGAGAATGGCGTGAACCCGGAAGGCGGAGCTTGCAATGAGCTGAGATCCGGCCACTGCACTCCAGCCCTGGCGACAGAGCGAAACTCTGTCTCAAAAAAAAAAAAAAAAAAAAAAAAATTCTCAACTGGTAAGTATATAATGCAGACATTCCAAAATCAAAAAAATATCCAAAATTTGAGACACTTTTGTTTTCAAGCATTTCGGATAAGGGGTATTCAGCCTGTACTACAGCTAAGTACACTTAGACCACACAGAATCCTCTGAGATAGGCTCTAGGATCATTTTCCTTTTACAAAAGCCACAGAGGAATGAGGGTGTAAGTGATTCATTTTGGGTCACAAAGTTAATAAGTAGCAAAACTAAGAATCAGACTTGGGTCTTTCAACTCTGAATCCCTTCCTCCTTCTACCAGGTCTTGTTTTCATAGGAAAAGCTTCTGTTGAAGCTGGGAAATGACAATTCAGAGATATGTTTGACGAGAGTTAAATGACTGTATAACAGTGCCCACAGCCTTCTATTAATTTGATTCATTTCAGTTAGTTTGGCAGAAGTGGGCTGATTGTTGTAAAGTTTAAAGTGTGTTTTGATTATTTTTAAAACGGATATAATTGAAAACTTTAATTTTGAAGGTGGAATAATAAGGATATTTTTGGGTGCTCTCCCATTTTGTTTTAATTGTTTAGATGTGCCTGGCATCAGAAGGGATGAAAATGGAAGAATCAAAGCTAATAAAAGCAAAAGAATCCGATGGTGGAAGAATTAAAGAATTAGAGAAGGGAAAGGAAGAAAAAGAAATTAAAAGGGAGAAAACAGATGAAACCAGGTTACAGAAGGAAGCAGAATTTGAAAAATCAGCTAAGGAAAGTGTTAGAGATTCTAAGGAATTGAGAAATTTTGAGGCATTGCAAATAGATGACATAATGGCTATAAAAATGGAAGATCCCAAAGAAATTAGAAAGGAAGAGTTAGAAGAAGATCAAAAATGTAGTCATTTTCCTGATTTTTCTTATTCTGCCAGTAGCAAGATAATAATTAGTGATGTTCCCAGTAGAAAGGATCACGTGTGCCATCCTCATGGAATTATGATCATTGAGGATCCTGCTGCATTAAACAAGCCAGAAAAGCTAAAAAAGAAAAAGAAGAAAAGCAAAATGGATCGACATGGAAATGATAAATCCACACCCAAGAAGACTTGCAAAAAGAGGCAGTCTTCTGAGTCTGACATTGAGAGTGTCATATATACCATTGAAGCCGTCGCAAAAGGAGACTGGGGAATAGAGAAACTTGGAGAGACCCCTCGCAAGAAGGTCCGCACATCCTCAAGTGGCAAGGGAAGCATTTTGGATGCCAAGCCACCGAAGAAAAAAGTGAAATCAAGAGAGAAGAAAATGTCAAAGGAGAAATCCTCAGATACCACCAAAGAGTCAAGACCTCCAGATTTCATTAGTATTTCTGCTAGCAAGAACATTTCTGGTGAGGCGCCAGAGGGTATAAAAGCAGAACCATTGACCCCCATGGAAGATGCACTACCACCCAGCCTATCAGGACAGGCCAAGCCTGAGGACAGTGACTGTCACAGAAAAATAGAAACTTGTGGTTCCAGGAAATCTGAGAGGTCTTGCAAAGGTGCTCTTTATAAAACTCTGGTGTCAGAGGGCATGCTCACCTCTCTGCGAGCTAATGTTGACAGAGGTAAGTAACGTCTACAAACCTGAAAAGAATTCAAAAACCAAGCAGAATTTCACCTTTAGACCTATTGAAAACAACTGCCATAAAGAACAACATGGTATCAAAATAATTCCTTATATTTGTATATTTCTTTACGGTTTATAGATCATAATTATTTGTTATTTTACATGTTTTCTAGCACCTTTAACGGAAGTGTATTCATTTTGTAGGTAGTTTTCAGGATGTATTTAAAGTAATTTTAATCTCTTCTTACCCCCGCTGGTATTGGCTGGCTTTGTTTTGAAAGATGACTATTAAATATTCAGAGCTTTGGGTTTGGTTTTTAAAACTGATGGAATTTCCTGAATCAAGCACGTATGTTTGTCAGAATCTTCACCTGAAGGCTCCAGAAACAAATGTCTTATGTAGTTCTCTTCATTAGGTAATCAAAGCTGTAACTGAAGTGGGCCAGGCACAGTAGCTTATACCTGTAGTCCTAGCACTTTGGGAGGCCAAGGCGGGTGGATCACTTGAACCGAAGAGCTCTTTAAAACATTATAATATCCAGAAAATAGTTAATGTGTTTACCTTTATTCCATTGAGTGTTTTATATAAATCCACTATTTTAAAATATAGCATCTGGCTGGAGGACTACCTTTTGCCGAGCTATATTCCAACAAAAAGTGTGAATCCTAGGTTTAACAAGCCCCAAATTAAGATACTTGGGCCTGTTTCATCCACAGGGATGTCAGTTCAGTGAGTTTTAGGGAAATTAGAATGGATAGTGCCTACCAGCAAAGGACTCCCATACCTTGGCTGGTTCTCGAATGGAAAAGCTAGCAGCAGTCAGCCTGTCTCTTTGAGTCATGTGATACCTGTTGAATTACATGACAATTAATCCCAGAAACTCTAAGTCACTTTTCTGCATGTTCCGTTATTAAAGGTGGTCCAGCATGAATCACTCTGAGAACTCTGAAATAGCTACAGTTATCATCATGCAAATGATATGCAAGCAGTTGAGAGGTTGCTTGTGAAACAACTAAGATCATCTCCCCTCACCCACCCATATACCAAACACATCCTTTGTCTTGAATTTTCTTAGGAAAACGAAGCTCAGGAAAAGGAAACTCCTCTGATCATGAAGGGTGTTGGAATGAAGAAAACTGGACATTTAGTCAGAGTGGGACCAGTGGGAGCAAGAAGTTCAAGAAGACAAAGCCAAAGGAAGACTGTCTCCTTGGGTAAGTGCCTGTGAGCACAATCACCTGTACTACACAAGCCTCAAGTGTGGGTGGGATTTTCAAGGTAACAAATCACTAATTACGCATGCTTATTCTTTGACTACTCACTCCGCACTGCCTGCAATCTTAGTAGGCACCCTAGTGAACTAAGGTGAACACAAATCAAGTGCATCACATCATTCCTGTTGTTAACATGGTCATGTGAATGACAATATCATTCACATTTTGAGAACAGTGAAAATATATAGACTTTAGACTTGGACCTGGGTTTGAATCGACATCCCTTCGCCAGGATGCATTTTTCCATGCGAAGCTTAGAATGGATAGTATTAGCATGTTTACATTTTTCCCATTTTACATACTGTATGTATTTATTGTTTATAAAATATCATGATAGCTGAAAAATGTAAGGCAAATGAAATTATGCTTCTATCTCCAACCTTATTTTGTTCAAGCTGTCTTCTGTTGCTCTAAGCTAAAAATATGAGGTCAAATATTCTGCTGTAGAGAACATGCAATACATTAATTGTGTATTGAAATGCAGTATTAAGCAATGGCATGCATCAAGATAAAATCACTAAGAATTATTTTATATTTAATGTTATGCCAAAGACTGTTAATAACCATTTTAATATAAAGCATTTTGTTAGTTGGGAGAGCCAATACTTTATATTGGTGAGGAAAGTATCTGCATATTCAGTTAGACTATTTTGAAAATTCTTGAGATTTGTTGTTGGCTCAATTTGAAAAGAATACTTTGAATAGAAATAAGTACATTGTTAATAAGTACAATGAAATAAGTACATTCACCATATTTTTTTCAAAAGTGTGTTTAAAGCTATACAAATTGTATGCATTGGGTGTATTGTATTTGGTTTATTCATAATACTTGCATATCTGTTTGTGGAATAATATATTTTTCCTTAGATGTCACAGTGCTTTAAGTCTGGCTAATTCTAAGACTCTAGGTCATCACAAAGTAGTGAGGTAGAAATTATTTCCCATAGTGCTGGCTCTTTAAGATTATTTGTATTGAAATGATATATTTATAATTTTATGTATTTCATTTCTAATATTTAAAAAAATCCAAAGTACTTTAAATTAGTTTTGCTTATAATTTTATGTATTTCATTTCTAATATTTTAAAAAATCCAAAGTACTTCAAAATAGCTTTGCTTACACTTCACTTAAGTAATGATATGAAAATCCTCATATTTCAGTGTCAAATTATAGTTTAAATGCAGAATATTTTTTTAAAATGACCCACAAGCATCTAGACCAGTGCTCTCTGTAGTCTAGAATTACTGCCACTGCCTTGTGGGTCTGGGTCTGCACACCGAGAGAGGAGCAGGTGTTATGTAGGCAGTGTGAGGTCCTAGGGGAATAAAGCAAGCATTGAGGCTCCCCAACAGAAGCATTTCTCTGATGCTTCTAGTAGAAACTGCTGAAGCTGTAAGAGAGATTTTCATCAATTTTCTTTGAGGAACAAGATAAGTGAAACAATCTTGAAAATCTGTTCCTGAAAGGAGATTGGTATGTGGATTGTATGTGTTTGTTTTTTAATCATTTCTGAGGAAGGCACATGTGTATAACTGGGAGATGGTTTTTTATAGCTTTAAATTAACAGTAAACTTCAGTGCCTTTTCCTCCTTTCTCCCTCTAAATATTGGCCTGTCAGGATTTGAGTATTTGGGTTTGCCTTGTTCAGAACACGCCAGAATAATACTTAAGCAGGGAGAAATGCCATTTCCTGTCAGTCTGCTCTGAGATTTGTAGATGAGCATTTTAAACCTTTTTTTATCTCAAAAAATGTGCTACCTGTTAACTGTAGCCAAGGAAAGTTTTCTCAGTATTGACAGATCTAATTTTGTAGACATCTCTAATAAAAACATAAATATTATTTTTCTCTTTTTAAGAAAAGTCTCAAGAGACCTTACGAGTTATATCTCACATTTTCTGTTTTCTTCTGGGTATTCAGAGTATCTGAAAAATTCACAACTTATAGACAGCTTTCTGATAGTATTTGATTAGTATCCAATTGTGTCTGATTTTCCATCAAAATAAACATTTTTTAACTGAATGAGAAATGGTGATGTTCTTAAGAGAAAAACATCACCTCCACCTGTCACCCTTCATTGCTTTGATAGAACTTAGTACAGTAGTTCCCCCTTAGCCATATTTTTGCTTTCTGTGATTTTGGGTCTGAAAATACTAAATAGAAAAATCCAGAAATAAACAATTCATAAGTTTTAAATTCTGCACCACAATGAGTAGCATGATGAAATCTCATGCCATCCCACTTCATTCCATCCAGTGCATAAATCATACCTTTGTCTATCATATGCCACTGTACAATATGCACGTATAGGAAAAAAATGTAACATATGTAAGTTTCAGTACTGTCGGTGGTTTCAGGCATCTACTGGGGGACTTGGAGCATATCCCCCCTCCAGTAAAGGGGTGCTTCCGTAATTGCCATTTCCTGTTGACCATTCAATTGGTCATCTGACCCTCTTATCTCTGCTTCTCAACTCTTGTATATTCCTCCAAAACAGTTGTAGTTAAAAACATTTTTAGGATACCCCTTAGCTAGCAGCCTAACACATTTGCTTCTTATAAGCTGGTACTAAAATTGCTCTCCTCTTCCCAATACACCTTCCATTTTCCATCTACCAGACACAGCAGGTCTCCTACAGCCTCTTCCATCTGTCTAGGTTGCATGTTAGTTTAATAAGTCTCACTAAATGGAAGTCAGAAGCCAGCCTAGGATCCAGCAGGCATGTTGCCATTGCTGTGGGGCCCTAGAGACAGTCAGCACCAGCCCAAAGATTGCCCAACTTTGCTGGTGGCATTTCTGAAGTCATTGGTGATTTCAGTTAAAGCATGTTGCCTCTGTGCCATTGCATTCATTGAAAACTGGCTTTACTTTGCTCATTGAGTCTTTTGTCTTCATTCTAGTCAACTCTCCAGAATGTTTTCCTAATATTAATGCTTTTTGTTTTGTATGTTTTAATCAAACAGTAGTCAATAAATTTTTTAAAAGAAACTAATCTTACAAAACTACCAATATATTGCCAATAAGCTTGCCATAAATACATATATATGAGTCTGTAAAATGAGAAACTGTATGAATAGAGTATACTTTGTACAGAACTCTATGGAAAAACTCCCATGCTAGTGGAGAGAATGCCAAATTCCCCACTTAAGAAATATTCCAATATAAATGATGTTTCTACTTTTCTAAGGTAATAACATAACCTGTTGCACGAGTTTACTGAGAAAACTGTGTTGGTAAATCTCAAGCATTTCAGAAAAGGTGTTTTTTCCTTGTACAGAATTTACTTACATGCCCTAATTCCCAGAGGCCCTGTTTTCAAATAAAGTATCTTAAAATCTATTTCATGTCATTTTCTGTGTCATATTTGGTCATGTGCTGATTGATTCCCCTCTCCCCTTTTAATAGCTCCGCAAAGCTGGATGAAGAATTTGAAAAAAAATTCAACAGCCTCCCTCAATATAGTCCTGTTACATTTGACCGGAAATGTGTACCTGTCCCAAGAAAAAAGAAGAAGACTGGAAATGTGTCCTCAGAACCGACTAAAACCAGCAAAGGTTAGATGTGACCTGTACCTTCCTGCCATGTGGTCAGAATCTCAACTGACCCTTCAGCTAAGCTTTTAGCTCCCTTTAGACATACATGTAATTGGATTTGGAATTGAGGCAGTAGGGAGTTAGAATCTCAGGTTGCTTTCCAAGGTTATCTTTGTCCCTTTTTTCTTCCTTATTTTCTGTAGCCTCTGTCCATTGGCATCTCCATCTGTATATTTGCCCGTAATGATGTAGCTAAGCTTTTGCAAAAATGTTATACATGGTCTTCAACCTCCTGCTCTCCAGAATTCTAATTTGGAATTTTTCTGTTAATCTTTTCTTGAACAGAAACTGCTGGTTGAATCCAGTTTTTCTGTTCCCTGTTTCTGCAACAGGTTGAACTCTGGGACTGTAAATCATTCTTTTCACATGATAAGTAGATGCTAACTACTCTTTACTGGCATTATAGACCAAAGGAAAATAAAACTACCTGAAATCCTCTAGCAACATGTGTGTGTGTGTGCATGTGTGTGTGTGTTTGTGTGTGTGTGTGTGTATACATATATATATATATATATATAATTGGTTTTGTTAAATTTAAAGAATGCTTTGTTTAGAATATTCCTTTTCAAGTAATCAGCTTCTCCGCTGCCTATATCAGGGAAGCTTTTTTAAAATTATCAACATGACTTGGATGGATCTCAGCCTTCATCAGTGACAATGCTGTAATTCCTAAAGGGGACTGTAAGAAGGTGGGGGCATTTTCAGTGGTCTCATCACCTGAGACCACTGTTGACATTTGTGGGACAGGTACTGGAGTACTAAACATCTTGCCCTTCAAGCACACTGAATGACTGTATTACCCAAAATGGCAACATTGCTTGCATTGAGAAACTTGTCTTCTCTTTTTTCTTAAGGTCTAAAGATTGGTAGGGAAAATGTACCTCTAGTTTTCCATACAGATACGAAAGACTTCATTCAGTTGGCTCTCCTATAAGGACATGGAATAGAGAGATGAAGAACTTGGGTGGCTGAGCTATAGTTGCTTTCAAGATCAAACTTGAGCAGGATTTGCTGGAAGACTTCTTTTAATTATCCTGCAAAAGTTGCTGCCTATTGCCTGCTTCATCAAATTGGATAATTTAATCAAATCAAAAAAATTATTTTCTTTTGTATTTTAAATAGACTGATTAATCGATCAGATATAAATATTAATGAAGAGATATAATTTCATGCATTTTAGGGCATATTTAAGGTATATAGATGAGGGAAAATTACGGTTTATTCTCTGGAGAAACCTGAACCTTTCTCCTTCAAAGCCTAAAAACCCTTTGCACACTGGAATTGACGCAACCAAACAGGGTCAATCTGAGATCTGTATCTCAAGACAGAACTGAAAGGTTGAAGAAAATTTCCCCTTCATGATTAAAGCCAGGGAGGTATATAAAAGTCATTTTAGAATTAGCTCAGTTTTCCTCTGTGGTTAATAAAAACAAGTCTAGTGAATAAAGAACTAAAAAAGAAATGTTGCATCGTCAAGTTTGCTCATCTGAGAAAATAAAATACGGTTGTATCAAGATCTTCCAAGATAGAAATAAAGTAGACTTGTAGACAGGTAGGGAGCTGAGCACCATAATGGATTGCCAAATGAAATGACAGTCTCTGTGCCCTGGAGATATTTAGGAATAGGAAAAGTAGTCCATGAGCCGAAAGATGCCAAGTATCTTGAGCTCCCATAATTCTTAGATTTAAAGTTGCTGATAAATACCTGACAAGCCAATAAAATGGGACTTAACTGATAGATGGGCAGGATGTTATTCCTTCTTCCACTCCAAAAACATTCACGTTAGAGCTCTGAAGTTGGCTGAATTATCTCTCAGGGAATGTAACAATAGATTTATTTTTGTAAAGCTATAAAACCCTGAAGTTAGGATCTATTTTCATGAGACCTTCTCTTGGGTCTTAGTTGTCTGTTATATGATTTTTCTCTCCCAGCTGAGATTAGCAGTATTTCTTTTGATGTGAAATAGCTTTTTGGAGCTTTGGATTATACTTCATACAATATCATCTTAACTCTTCCATTATACCTCTCAAGCCACAAAGTCACTGGTTTTTACACAGTATATCAGTAATTACATTTGTGGGGAGTCTTCCAAGATGAGATTTTGTTCCGCCTTCTGATTTGTGAAGCAAAATGCAATTAAAATAAGCAGAAATTAAATAATATATTATCTGTTCAGCAAACTAAAGACATAGTATTTGTGACTGATTGTAATTTGGCATTAGCAGCACCAATGTACTAGACTACAAGTTATTATTAATGAAATTATCATACCAGCTGTGCTGTAATTGCCTGATCTTTAGGGGATAGAGGAAATTATTTTCTTAGACTCTAGACCCTTTCCACCTCTGCATAGTGAATCATTCAGAGCAAACATTGTGTATGAGATCATTAGTTCGTTAGTAAAAAAGTATATGTCCATCAGAAACCTAATTTTTCCTCTAATAATTTGCCATTTGTCTATATTTTATTTTTTCCTTTGTCATCATTCAATATTCATTATATTTTCCTTCATGACTTATACTAGGTGCCTTTTTAGGTACTTCAGCTTACATAAAATGTATAGAATTTTTCTAAAATGTAATTTCTAGTAGAAATTTGTATGTATGTATTTATGTAGTTGTATATCTCAAAGTCATAGTACCTGCTTGGGTTTATTCCTCTGTTTACCCAGTAGTCTCCATATTCGTATCTGCATTTCTAAGGAGTCTCTTCCTATCTTTCCCATGGTTATCCTACTATCTCTGCCCTGCCTCTTATGTCTATGTCATAGGTCTTGTCAAAAACTTTACAATGAAAAGGGATGAAAATAACTTTAAAAGCCCCTTTCCTCCAACTTGGGCTATGTTATAGTAGAACAGAGCATGATGACAGAAATAGGATTTCCCTTTCCTTCTAAAAATGAATTATCCAGTAAATTCTAATCTAACTAACTCACAATGCAGTTTAGCTGAATCAGCCCAAACTTGACATTTTCTGAATTATCTCTCTGTTATTTTAAAACATTTTAAAGGAAAGCTTTAAATTATATGTCTAAATTTAATTGTAACTTCCTAAGAGATTTGTTTTACACGTTTACATGTACTGATAATGTATGAAGCATTGTTTACGAAAGTATTAGAAGTCAGAGTTCTCTGTAGAATAGTAATTTTTCCGTGGAAGTAGGATCATGGAGAAAAAGAATTGTGTTGAAATTATGCCTCATCTTGACTTACTAGACTCACTTCTTCACCATATTCCTTCTATCTTTACATAGTTCCTTGGCCTATTATCAAATATACTATTGATCCTTCTTATGTTTTTTTCAATCCACACTTAACATTTTAAAACTAAAATTTAAAAATGTTAAGGCATTGAGTATTTTAAAAAATCACAGTGGGAATAAAAGAAGCAGGTTTACAAGATTGAAAAGACAGAATCCCGTTTGGGGTGGAGCCAAGCCAACCGTACTTTCAGTTTTAGAGAACCGAGATGTGATGATAGATCTCCTGTTAGGAAATTTTAGCTTCCAGGTTGGGCAGAGTTCTGTATCTTTCTCCATAACTGTTTGAAAGTCTCTGCAGCCACCAAATTTCTTCAGGAATATGATGGCAGCACCTTTGCAGGTATAAAAGGTATATCTGATACAATTTTGAGTTCCTTAACAATGTATGCATGTCCAGCCCAATGAAATGGCTCCTCCCTCTCAATGAATCTTAACTTGATTGTGACTGATTGAATCAGAGAACTTATTCAAGTCAGTAAAGGCACATGCCCTGCAGGTGGGAGCACATTGCTATAAATTATTGCATAGGAATATATTTTTTCATTGGTTAATCATTACTTACAAGTCCAATACAGAAATGGCAGCCTAGTCTTAGAACAAAACCCTTGCTCTTTATATATATACCTATATATAGTTCAAAAACATGGAACTATAGAACTTGGGCAAAAGCCACCACCACCAGAGTTAGGCCTGACGTTTGTTTCTGACAACAGATGTAAAGAGCAGGTTCACTTAATTCACCTTACTCACTGACCTTGAAAAAGTATCATGCTAGGCTCATGCTGAAGTGGCTCCTGTGTCACTGCAACTTCTCACCCCCAAAACATTCATTTTTCAGCAAACCTTGAACGTTAATGTTCTGGAAAGGTTATCATCATGTCCTTCTGGCACCCCTCTTAATTTCTCGGCTTGTCATTTGGCCCTTTTGTTTTCTGCCCAGCTGTGAAGTTGAGGTGAAAAGGAGATTGATACCTTGAGAATACAGGTCATCTGCCCAAAAACTTAAGTGGAGACCTAAGCCAGTTTGCATACCAGCAATGAGTGATTTTTTTTTCATAAGGAAGCTGAAGCTGATGCAGATATTCCCTCAAGAAATTTGGTAGGGAAAAAGATGGGACGGAAGCTTGAGATATCATAGTAGAGTGAAGAACAGTTGTGAATATGTGTTTTCTGAATGATTCCTTCTAAATCCCTTCTGCATTTTACTTTCTACCATTCTTCCTCCTCTGTGGATACTTCCACATTAATGTAATAATTGACTAAGGAAAAAATAGAATAGTAAATGTCTTTATATTTTGTATTTATTACAGACTTTGACTTTATTTTCTTTAGACAAAATACCCAACATATACACTATGCTGATTGGCAGAAATCAAATTTTTCCCTTCTTGACTCTAAAATGGCTGCTTTTCAGTGACTACAATTAGATCTTATCTATTTCTTTTCAAGTTTGTCACTTTCTTTTTTTATCTGAAGTTGTCATTTACTTAGAGTAGTTTTATATCTATAATTTGGGGGGTGGCCAGAAGAAAGGAATTTTAAAAATTTAAGTTTACAGAAGCTCTTCTACGTACAAAACTACTGTGATTATTCTTTTTTCATGTTAAAATTGACAAGCTCTATCTGTAGCTTAGTCTTTAAATTACTTTTTAGATTTCTCTGAGTATGATTGGGTCCAAAAATATATATTTCTTTTCTTCTTTCCTAATGCACTGCATACGTCAAATCATTTTGCTTCTGTGAACTTTATATCATTCTTCCTATGAGCCAATACCCTTTTATTAAGTTATTTTCCTGCAGGCAAATCACTAGGATCTTTATAATCCTGAGTAGTAATTTTTCTCCTTTGTCCTACTTTTGTTTTCCATGACTGCCTATGTATCATTCAGGTCCACCAGCCTACAGTTTCCTGGGTTGTATAAAATACATGAGGCAGTAATTGCAAACAGATTTTAGAGACACCTGTAATATTAGTGTAGTATGTACGTGTGATATATTTTCTTTGTACTTGTTCAATTTATTTTCTTTTCTCTTTTTGCTCACTTTTTCCCAAAGAAGCAAACAAGGAAGCATTTCTAGTTTCGTTTCAAACCACCAGTAGCCAATTTAGAAGCATTTGCTATTGGTTATTTAGAAGGATTGCTTAGTGTAGTCATCAAAAAACACTTGCACAGATTTATGGTATCAGTAATAACAGCAACAGCTGTAATTTCTTGAGCTCTTACTTTGTGATAAGCAGTGCATTAAGAGCTTTATTTATTCATGAAATAAATATTTATTGAGAACCTGTCATGTGCTAAGCACCACTGTAGGCATATAGATTATATCTGTGAATGAAAACAACCCTACTGCCATCAAGATTACATTATAATGGGGGAACCAGACAATAAATAAGCCTAAACAATAAGCAAAATATATAATTTGTTTGAAGGTGAGACGTACAGTGGAAAAAGAATTGGTTGATAGAGCAACTAGGCAAAAGATCAACAAGAAAAGACTTGAATCAACACTACAAACCAACTAGAACTAACAAACATATAGAACTTTCCACTCAGTAATGGCAGAATGTATATTCTTCACAAGTGTACATGGAACAGTCTCCACAGTAGACCATATGCTAATCCATAAAACCAATAAATATAAAAGGATTGAAATAATACAGAGTGCGTTCTCTGACAGAGTGTGTTCTCTGACAATAGTACGATGAAATTTAAAAATCAGTAGCAGAAAAAAATTGGAGAAACTCACAAATATATAGAAATTAAATGCACTCCTAGATAACCGTCACATCAAAAAAGAAATCAAAGAGAAATCAGAAAGTACTTTGAAATTAATAAAAATGAAGACATTGTGTAAGAGAATATAAGAGATGCATCTAAAGCAAAACTTAGAAGGAAAATTATAGCTCCAAATGCCTGTATTAAGAAAGAAATCTCAAATAAATAGCCTAGCCTTCTACTGTAAGACACTCAAAAAAGAAGAGCAAACCAAACTCAAAGGAAGCAGAAGAAAGGAAATAATAAAGATTAGAGAAGTTGTTGATGAAATGAAATTAATTAAATATTAAAATAGAGAAAAATCAATGAAACCAAAAAGTAGTCCTTTGAAAATAACAAAATTGAGAAATTTTAGCTAGATTGACGAAGAAAAAAAAGAGAAGACTCAAATTATTAGAATCAGAGATGAAATAGAAGACATTACTACTGACTACAGAAATGAAAAGGATTATAAAACAATACTAAGAACAACTAAAGCCAATTGATGAGATAACATGTATGAAATGAACAATTCCTAGAAAGACACAAACTACTGAAACTGGCTTAAGAAACAGATAATCTTGAGATGTATAACTGGTAAAGACATTGTACTAGTAATTTTTAAAGTACCTGGAAAAAAAAAAAAAAAAAAAGCCCAGGCCTAGATGGCATCACCACTGTATTCTACCAAACATTTAAAGAAGAATTTACACCAATTTTTCACAAATGAATCCAGAAATTACAAGAAAAGTAAACACTTCCCAATTCATTCTGTGAGGCCTGTATTACCTTAATGTCGAAGACATTCAAGACATTCTCAAGACAAAGACATCACAAGAAATGAAAACTGCAGATCAATATCTCTTACAAATATGAACACAGAAATCCGCAACAAAACACTAGCAAACCAAATTCAGCAACATATAAGAATTATACATCATGACTAAATGGGATTTTACCTCAGGACTACAAGTTTGCTTTAATATTCAAAAGCCAATTAGTGTAACATACCCTACTAATAGACTACAAAACAAAAACCATTTGATCATCTCAATAGATCTAGGAAAAGCATTTGATGAAAGTCAATGCCTTTTTATGATTAAAAAAAATCAAACTAGGATTAAAAGGGAACTTCCTCAACCTGATAAAAGGTATCTACAAAAAATGCACAGCTAACCTGATACTTAATGGTAAAATATTGGATACTTTCCCGCTAGGCAAAGGAACAGTACAAGAATGTCCACTCTCACTACTTCTATTCGACATTGTACTAGAGGTTCTAGCCAGGGCAATTAGGTAAGAAATAGAAACAAAAGGTATCTAGATTAGAAAGGAAGAGGTAAAATTATCTTTATTCTCAGATAACATGACTTTCTATATAGACAATCCTAAGGAATCCACCAAAAAAACTATTACAGCTAATAAATGAGTTTAGGAGAGCTGCAGGTTATAAGATCATTAGATAAAACTTAATTGTATTTTGATACACTTGAACAATGAACAATCTAAAAATGAGATTAGGAACACAATTCCATTTACAATAGCATCAAAAAGAATAAAGTACTTACAGATAAATTTAACAGACAAAAGTACAGTATAATGAAACCTATGAAACATTGTTGAAACAAATATGATAGAAATTAATAGAAAAACATCCCATGTTCATCGCTTGGAGGACTTCTTATTGTTAAGATGGAAACAGTCTCCCAAATTGATATACAGATTCAACCCAGCCCCTCTTAGAATCCCAGCTGACTTCTTTGTAGAAATTGACAAATGAGCCTAAAATTAACATGGAATTGCAAGATATTCAGAAGAACCACAACAACCTTAAAAGAGAAAAAAGTAGTAGTTGATTTCAGAACTAATTACAAAACAATGGTAATTACAAAACAATGGTAATCAAGAGAGTATTATACTGGAATAAAGACAGACATATATAAATCAGTGGGATGGAATTGGTAGACAACCTGTCATAAACCCATACATTTTTGGTCAACTAATTTTCAACAAGGGTGCCAAGAATATCCAATGAGAACAGTCAGTAGAGTCTTTCCAAAAAATGATGCTGGATCAACTGGGTATCTATATTCAAATAAAGTTGGACACTTACCTCATACGATATACAAAATTTAACTTAAAATAGATCAAAGACTTAAATGTTAAAGCTAAAACAATAAAACTTTCAAAGCAAATGGGCAAATCTTTATAACCTCAGATTTGGCAGTGAATCCTTAAATATGATACCAAAAGCCCAAGCAACAAAAGACAAAATAGATAAATTGGACTGTATAAAATTTTAAATATTCTCTGCTTCAAAGAACACTGCCAAGAAAGTGAAAAGACATCCCACAGAATGGGAGAAAATATTTGCAAATCTCATATCTGATAAGAAACTTTTATCTAAACTATATAAGGAATGTTTACAACTCAGCAGTAAAAAAGACAGCTCATAAAAACAGGCAAGTGATCTGAATAGATAATTCTCTGAAGAAGATATATAGCAAGTACATGGCCAATAAGTACATGAAAATACAGTTAACATCATCAGTCATCAGGGAAATGCATATCAAAACCACAATGGGAAAGATACCATTTCACATCCTTAGGATGGCCATAATAAAAACGACAGATAATAACAAATGTTGACAAAGATGTAGAGAAATTGAAATCCTTATACACTGCTAGTGGGAATGCGAAATTGTGCAGCTGCTTTCTTAGATAGTCTAGTAGGTCCTCAAAAGGCTAAACACAGAGTTACCACATGACCCAGCAAGGCCATTTCTAAGTATATGCCCTATAGAAATGGACACCTGTGTCCCACACAAAAGCTTATACCTGAATGTTTTTAACAGTGTTATTTATAATAGTCAAAAGGTGAAAATAATCCCAATGTCCACCAACTGTTTTTGTTGTTGTTGTTGTTTTTCTGAGACAGAGTCTCGCTGTCACCAGGCTGGAGTGCAATGGTATGATCTCAGATCACTGCAGGCTCTGCCTCCTGGATTCAAGTGATTCTCCTGCCACAGCCTCCTGAGTAGCTGGGACTACAGACGAATGCCACCACACCCAGCTAATTTTTGTATTTTTAGTAGAGACGGGGTTTCACCGTGTTGGCCAGGATGGTCTTGATCTCTTAACCTCATGATCTATCCACCTTGGCCTACCAAAGTGCTGGGATTATAGGCGTGAGCCACTGTGCCTGGCCCACCAACTGTTGAATGAATAAACAGTCCATTAAATGGAATATTATTCAGCCCCGATACATGCTATAGCATGGAAGAGCCTTGAAGACATTATGCTAAGTCAAAAATCACATTATGTGATTCTATTTATATGAAATTTCCAGAATAGGCAAATCTATAGAGACAGAAAGGAGATTAGAGGTTGCTTAGGGAGAGGGGGAATACAGGTATCGGAGGAGTAATATTAGAAAGGTTTGGAATTTATTTTTGAGGTGATGAAATGTTCAGAAATTGGTGCCAGTTGCAAATGTCTGAATATAAACACAAGTTGCATACTTTAAATGGATGAATTGTATGGTATGTTAATTCTATTTCAGCAAAGCTGTTTTTAAAGATCAGTTAAAAGAATAGGTTTGTGAGGGAATGGGAGATCAAGCGACGGGCATAAGATTGGCTTGCAGTTTTATATAGAGTGGTCTGAAGATAGTTAAGTAAAGCCTTGAAGGAGGTGAGGAAGTTAGCCGTGCAGACATCTTGGAGAAGAACATTTTCTAGGCAGGGTAATGGCTGGTTCAGAGATCCTAAAGTCAGGAACACTGAGACTACATGTACAGGGGACTGCCAGGAGGCCCATGCAGCTAGAGAAACTCAAAGGAGAGGAGTGGCAGGATGTGAGGTTATGGAGGTAATGGAGCTCTGGATCTCTAAAGTCCTTGTAAGATAGTGTAAGATTGCTGACTTTTCATATACACTCAATATAAGAGGTCTGGCTGGGGTGATGCATTTTTGAGTCTTCAACCTATAGCTGGTATTTATTTTATTTATTTTACTTTATTTTATTTTAAAGCCCTGAGATTAGAGGTAATCACCAGATGAGTGAGAATAGAGAAGAGGACAAGGACCAAGCCCAGAGCTTTCCAAAATTAAGAAGTCAGGGAAAAGAGTAAGCAAAGGAGACAGAGGGAAAGATCAGTGATGGAGAAGAGAAAAGAAGAGAAGGTGGTATCCTAGAAGCCCAATGAAGGAGGCATTCAAGGCAGAGGGTATGGCTGTAGTGGTCAGGAGCTACAGGAACAGCCGGTGCAGTAATGACCCACAATTGGCCTTCACAGCATAGGGGTGGGTACTGGATGACCCCTTGAAGAGCAGTTGTTCCATGAGTGGCAAGGCAGAAACCTAGTTGTAGTGAGTTTAAGACAGAATGAGATTGGTCACAATGGCTCGCACCTGTAATACCAGCATTTTGGGAGGCCAAGGTGGGTGGATTGCTTGAGCCCAGCCTGGAAACATGGCAAAACCCCGACTTTACAAAAAAAAAAATACAAAAAATTAGCCAGGCCTGTTGATCCCCACCTGTAGTCCTAGTTACTTGGGAGGCTGAGGTGGGAGGATTGCTTGAGCCCAGGAGGTGGAGGTTGCAGTGAGCTAAGATCATGCCACTGTACTCCAGCCTGGTGACAGAATGAGACCCTGTCTCAAAGAAAGAGAGAGAGACAGAGAAAGAAAAAGAAAGAAAGGAAAGAGAGAAACTGGAGACAGCATGGGCAAGCCTTCTGTGGAATTTTTGCTATAGGAGGAATGAAGAACTAAGGCAGTAAGTGATGTGAGGGAAGTTTGGTTAGAAGCCACCTTTTCTTTTCTACGTTAAAAGAAATTATGTTTGTATACTGGTGGAATGGCCCATTAGAGAGGGAGAAATGATGGTGTTGAGCTGGTCAAGGATGGTGGGGCTATGCCACGGGTGGAGGAACTGACCAGATGGGAGTGTAAGATGGTTCACCTGTGGCCAGAAGGCAGAGCTGTAGTTGTAACTGTTGGTAAGTGGAGAGATGCCACAGGGGCTTTGGGGAGGTCAGCGCTGTTGCTGGTATTTCTGATTGTTCACTGAAGAAAATCTCAATTCGGTTTCTTTATCTGAAAAAACTAAGAATCTGAAACATCTCCCCCTTCCACCCAGAATAAAGTTTTTTGGCAAATATTTTCAATTTTTAAGTCACTTTTTTCTTCCTAGGTTATCCTCAGAAAAGGCCAGAAAGCTGTCTAATGCTGTCAGGTCAACTGCTGTCCTGAAAGTGCTATCCTTGTTGTGAAAAGCAGTTTCATTGGAGATATAAAATACATATGCCATCCTTTCCTTCATGGTATTTAGGAGTCTAAAGTAAAATCTTTTCTGTATTACATACTCTAGCCACTTTGCTGTTATTGGTTGTAGTTTGTTTCTACTCACTGTATCTGCAGTTTCTGCTTAGGGAGTCCCAGCCCTAATGGAGGCTTTGCCCAATACATTTCTAAGGAAAATCTCACTGGGTTTAAATAAGCCTAAAGAAGGGGGTTGAGCACCATTTAAATAAATGAAGATGCAAGATGACATTTCTTGAGACTCAATTTGCTTATTCCATAGGAGGGAGGAGGGTGGAATTGTTGAGAAATACACAATTTTTTTATGAAACATTGTGAATTTAAAATATATTTATATTAATATTGTCTGTAGGTCCTTTCCAGTCTCAGAAAAAGAACTTATTCCACAAAATTGTCAGCAAATATAAGCACAAAAAGGAGAAGCCCAATGTTCCGGAAAAAGGTATTGGTGCCCTCCATCCTCCATGAAGGGTTCTTGGTCACCTCCATTGTGATTCATCTTTGAGTAATGCTTCCATGCACTGCGTTTGCCTTGTCCACCCCTGTGCTTGCTTCAATGCCATCGGCTCTTGACGCAGGTGTTTTCATTCTTTCTGGACTCTGCAGCTAATTGCAAATCTCCTTCACTTGGATTCCTATTCAAATCCATATTTGTCTCTATTTTCAGAGCCCCATATGAATCCTAAAATTGCTGCTTCTCATCTGTATTTGGTGCGTTTTGTAATTCAGTCTTCTTGACCACTTATCCATTTATTTTCTTTGACTATTCTTGGTTTTCACATGTTTGGCAGCCCTTCATACCATGACCACATTTTCCTACTTCATGAAATCTTAAGAGTTTCTTATTCATGTGAAAGTGCCACCGTTTCTGTACTTCCTCTGACACTTGAGGATTCTTGTGGACCCTTTTCTCCACTCTTAAGTTGTAACCTGACTCTTTTTCCCCCGCTTCTCGTTTACCAGGCTCTTCTTCCAACCTCATTCAGTCACATGCCTGTTATTTGAAAAGGCAGTAGAGACTGATTGCACTCTGTCCCCTCTTTACTCAGAACGTCTGTCTCATTGGTATGATCTTGATGAGCCTTTAAACCTCTGCAGGGCTCATCTTAAGATCTCTTTCTTCCCACAGTGCAGGACTCCTTTTCTTATTTCACATAAAAGATAAATCTTCCCATCTGGCTCAGTGCAGCCAAGTATTCTGTAGGTCAGGTTTTCTTTAGCATCTCCCTGCATGTTAGTGTCGTGAGTGCCATAAACCAACTCATCCAGTGCCCATTTGCATCCTACTTGCATGGCCAGATGTGAAGCATTCCGTGTTTCTTGAATGAGGCTTTAAATGCAGCTGTCTCCTGTGTGTAGACACGTGTGCCTGTATGTTCCTGTGTGTAACCTTTTACTTAATTTGGGCTTTCTTTTCACTTCCACTTCAGCTTCTTAGTTTTGTTTTGTATATTGATATTATTTTTTTCTTCTGCTTCCAGGAAAGAAACACTATTCATTAGGTGAAAACATCAGCTTTTTTCATTCTCTTTTACTGATCTTCAGATTACTTTGATTAAAGTTACAGAAATAATCCAACACTATACTTCGTAAAAGACAAAAATTTTATTTTTAATCCATTTTCTGTACAGCCTCATTATTTTAGTTGGCAAATACAATTTTAAGAATTAAGTAATTGAAATAAAATCAGCTTCATTTGTGTGATGTTTCAAAAGTTAGTTTGTATATCATCTTGTTTTTGTAGTGTGGGTATCTACTAATAATAGAGTTTCACTTTTCTCTCCTTTTCTGTCATTGTTTTTAGGAAATGGGGATAAATGGTCAAACAAGCAACTCTTCTTGGATGCCATTCACCCTACAGAAGGTAAGACAAGCAATGTTATTTAATTTCAGACAATCGGAGCTGGAAATGACATAAGTTGTATAGGTTTTGAAAAGGTATAATTTATATAGGTTCAACCAACAACATTAGACTTACGTGTTCATAATTAAGTTATTTTTAATTTTCACATCAAAACTGCTGTCTGGGGGACTCCTGCCAAGGATCAGACAATATGTCATGTGGTGTTTAATCTGTTAAAGGGCAATTTGTAACCTTTGAATCACATTAATCAGAGATTAGAGTTTTTCATAGCTAAATATATTCAGCATTGCAGTTCATGTTGCAGGCAGATGCTTATGCCCAGTGGGAGTTGGAATAACAACTTGGTTGGCTGGGCATGGGCAGGCTTGCAGGAGTAACTTCTGACCTGGATGTTTTCCTAGCCTATTAAAAGTGAAACACCCCAGCAAGGCACAGTGGCTTACGCCTGTAATCCTAGTACCTCAAGAGGCCGAGGTGAGCAGATCATGAGGTCAGGAGTTCGAGACTAACCTGAGCAACATGGTGAAACCCCATCTCTACTAAAAATACAAAAATTAGTTGGCTGTGGTGGCGCGTGCCTATAATCCCAGCTACTCAGGAGGCTGAGGCAGGAGAATCACTTGAACCCAGGAGGCGGAAGTTTCAGTGAGCCAAGATCGTAGCACTGTACTCCAGCCTGGGCAACAACAACAACAAAAGAACAGAACACCCCGAGGCTTATGGGTAGCCCAAGAAAAATCCAATATTAACTAGTCATGTTATAGGTCCTAGGTACAGATTTGATTTTGAAATTTCTCATGGCCATATTTATTTGTGACTTTATATAATTACTGTTAAACATTGAGCCCTTAGGTGAAGCCTAATTTCTTCAGTGGTTAAGAGGCCACCTCTCCCTTCTTCCTATTGAATATTTGCTTTTCATTGCAGATATTTTAAAAGAGCTGATGTTTTTGTAGTGCTTAATTAGGAGTCACTTCATTTGAAAACTAGAAGGGATTTTAGAGATCATTTGTTTCGACTCCTTTGATTCACTTATATCCAGAAATGGGAACTTCATGACCTAGTCCACATGTTTTGACTCTCAAATATGCTATCATTCCTTTACTGAAAATGAGAAAAAACTTAAAATGCACAATTGACTTAAGTCACTTATCAGAAATATTCATGTTTTTAAGAGAGCTAGCAAAAATGGTCAAGTTTGAGTTCATGTTAAACGTAAGTCCTTTTGATTTATTAGGCATCGTTTACATGAGCCACATCAGCTTCCGTGTCATTTTACTTTTACAGAAAACGCCAGCACTACATCTGTTATCTCACTTGCTAATTCACATTCACAACCTCTATGGAATATTCTGCTTCAGTGCTGGCAAAACAAAATATGAATTGTGCCGTTCACAGCATTAAGTCCTAACATCCTTAAATTGATACATTAGCTCTTGTATATTTTAAAAATATATTCCATGTAGTTTTTATAAATGTAAGGTGCTGATGAACTAGCAGAGGAGTTTGAAGGACATTTAGGACCACTTTACTCTTTACTTAAAATGATACTGTTCTAAGTACTTTGTTCTGTTGTTTTAAACACTGAAAACCCTACAGAGGTACCAGAGCAAGTGCAGTGTGGTAGAAAGAGCACTTACCTGGGCATTAGGAAATCTGGGTTCTAGTCTCAGACCTGCTACTGATCAGCATTTTTCAGTAGGACAAATTGTTTAACCTCACTAGGATTACTCTCCACATTGGTATTAAGTACGTATATAGTTTGTGTGTTTAGAGATTGGGTGAATGATGAGATGTAGTAGTACACAGACTGTAAATTCTATTTCCCCTCTTACACTTGATAATGATTTTATTGCTCTGTTATCTTGAGTAAGTATTGTGATACTAGAAGTACTATATTCTGTAGCCCTAATTTTCTGCTTTTGGGGACAGAAAAGTAAATCACTTTTGAGTCTTATCAGCAGTCCCGGGCTTTAGTAGAAATGCAGTTATTATTGGTGATATTTAATTGTATTTATTATTAATGTATATGAAACAACTTTTGGAGAATATGCACTGAAAAATGCATGTCCATTATTTAGTGTAGAGTACAAACTCATTTTATTTGGCCAGGAAAAACAGGAATCAATTTGAGCATCAGAAATTACTAGTAATTTAAAGTAACCATTTTTGTTTTTTTATTTTCTTACTATCTCCAACATTTACTTGTTTTTGTAGTGACTATGTGCTTTGTGACTTTTCTAGGCCTTTACTCCTTTCTCTCATCTATGACTATATCATTGCTTATTGAAACTTCACCTTGGAGAGGGTATAAATACATGACAGAAAACATAACAATAGTATAGAATAATTTTAACATGTGTAAGGTTAAAATCCTGCTCAAATGTTAGGCAGGAATTGTTTGTAGCTGATGTCTTTAATAGAAATATTGAGTCAACTGACGCTGTGTAACTGTTCAGCTATTCTGACTTCTGCTAAAGTAGATGACTTCAAGTTCACTATGTTTTCTTTATACCATCCTGTGTACAGTCACCTTGCAATCTTTTTTCAAAATATCAGAAATATTTAGATGCTTAGTAATATGGTTAAATGCTAAGTTTATAATGTATCTTAAGCTCTGGGCTTTTACAACTCAAAATTGTTAAACCACTTTCTGAAATTTCGGTATATATGTATTAAAAAAAAATTGTCCACAGCCTGGAATTAAAGGTGGGATTTTCAAATAAACCAAGAACACCTACCTGCTACCTCTGCCACTGTGTTTATCTTTCCACCTAGTTATGGTGTCATGTGCTCATGTTTTAAGCTGGAAGTTTCTAATTGCAGTAATAATGATGATGATAACTAATACTTACTCCCACTTTATAGTTTAAGGAGGCTTTCATATATATATTTTTTAATTTCATCTTAACAGCATTCCCAGTGAGTTAAGGAGGGTTTATGAGCCCCGAATTCATGGTAAGGAATTATGACCCGAGCAACACAAGCAGACAGGGAAGAAACCATGTCTCCATTTAAGTACATAGGCTACTACATTTTCCGTTCTTCATATTTGTAGACTTTTAACCCTCGTTTGGTTCAGATATTAAAAATATAAATGGTATTTCACAAGGGAAAAAAAACCTAGGACTAAGAATCTCTGTTAAAATTTGCTTCTTTGCAATGTATAAATCTCATTACAGGCAAGAAAATTCTGGTTTATAGTTAAATTTTCACACACGATCCACAGTGCCCAGTGTAACTCGATCTTTGTTAAGTTTGAAATAGTTGCTATATAACTTCAGCAAAGTCTCCCAGGATGTTGGATAAGGCTCATTCATTTCTTTTTCCTGTGTTCTATTCAGCATCTGACTACCGTTTCAGCTCATGGGAGACCTACCAAAGGCAATTAGATTCCAGATCTGGCTATAATAATTTCAGTGCAAGTTTGAAACCCCAGTTGGAATGTGAATTCATGACTCTGGAGCAATCTAGTGGCCTCGTGGGGTACAATACAAGAGCAATGCTGCTTTCCCAGAAAACCTACTCCACATTTTGGGATCAGAGTTTGGAAAACAAGATGATCTCTTATTGCTACATTCCTGATGTGGCTCCAGGAGTGAGCTTGCATTGTCACTCTCAGATGATACATACCAAGTGTGTTATGGTTATTGTTTTGGGTATAAAAACTAGCCCTGTGGACTTGTTCTAAAGTGCTCGGGTAGTTTTGTGTGCTCAATTAAAAGCCGGAAAAGAAATGACTAGTTTGTTTTGGAGCCACAAAGCCTTTCTTTTCTTACATTTCCATTAGGTTGGGGGTTGTCGGGGGGAACTGGCTTGCTATCTTTGTACTCAGCTTTTGTGCTTGTTTCCCTCTCAGAACTGTTTTCATCTCATGTCCCTCACCACCAAGCTTTGGTTTGCTTTGCCAGTGTCGTTGGACTCAGATCTACTGTTTTGTTCCAGAAAACTGCTTCTTGGACACAGTCCCATCTGCCTTCCCTAATTCTTCTGTCTTAGAGGAAGGGTCTCCCTGAGGGCTGTTCCTGAAGGCTGTCCTCAGTCTAAACTACCAAACAAGACAGTATGTGCTGTGGTTAACCCTTGGGAACTTATGAGAACTTCCGACATAGTCTCTTTTTTTTTTTTTTTTTTTTTTTTTTTGCCTCTTTCACTTGGTCTGTAGTCTGATTCACTCCTTTACTTTCCTCCAATATACTGACCCTTGGGACTTGAGTATTGCTGGCCTGCTTTGGGCCCCCAGACTCTTTGCCTGCTGGTTTCTGAGCTTTCCCTAGTCGCAGTCTGGTTTTAGGCAGAAAATGTACCTCCATTTGCAATCAACCCTTTTGCAGCTGTGCCTTACGCTTCTTACTGTGTTTTTACCAATTCATCTGGAACAAACTAGAAAAGGAACAACCATTAAGTAGAAACGAAACCATCTGAAGGCTCACCAAACAAACAAAAACAGTGCTAGTCACGGGAGTACCGTTCCCCAGCCTGTGACTCTGGAGCTGACTGGTAGCTTCTTGTTGTTGCCTCTGGCCAGATCTCTGATTGTAGCCTATGTAGCAAAATTATTTTAGGGCTAGATGGTTCCTTTAAAGCTAATGTAGTCCAACCTCCATCTCTGGATGAAGAAACAGGCTCATAGTCAGTCGGACTGCAGTTAGTAAATTTAAAAGTCAGGAGTAGAATTCTGGTCTCTCTCTGACTGTTACTTCCATTACCCCATGGTCTCTGTGTGAAAAGTAAGTCATCTTTCCCAACCGACTTGGCCTTTTTCTGGTATCCGTGCCTTTTCATTTACCTCCTTGGTTCTTCTTTCTGCAGGCAGTTCTGATGGAAGATATGATGCACCTTTCCATCTTTGGAACCCCACTATATACCCTTATTTCTACATGTTCTATACTTTCCTGGGAAGGGGAAGTAGGTTAATGTTCTTTCTGGAATGTCCCTCCACAATGTAGTGATTCTATTGGAGAGGTGAACAAGACTCCTGTAATCAGAAGGGACAGCTGATGGATCTGGATAAGAAATTAGAAATCTTGAAGCTTGTGAATGTGCAATAGATGTTATTTAATGCTCATTGTAAATTCAGATTTTGGGCTTCTTTATACTTAAAGGAGGCTTTGAATTTTAAGGCTAAAATAGAATCGTGCAACTTCTTTGGAGTGTTTCTAAGCAAATTATTTTTTATTTTGCTGGAAACTTTTATTGAAGTTTAAACTTAAAAAAAAAAATCTTAAAATATGTACCACCACTGGCCTATGTTAAGCTAAATATCAAAGTATAAATATTCTAAGACTAAGTATCATAACTGAATAAATTAATTCACCATCGAGGTAGATCTGTTTGACCTAGGAATAGATCTGCAATCTAAAAGGAGTATTTTTTTGACTTTTGATTACTTACTTGAAAAGGTGTTTGGGAGCATTGCCAAGTAGTTTTTTAAAACAACTGTTATCTTAAGCCTGTCTCCACACAGCCATCTGTTATGCAATATTGAGGTAAGGCCAAACCACAAATGATGGTGTGATTTCTGCTTTACATACTTTCTTTTGATGTAATTGAAATTATTTCCCACTTGTTTAGGAATGTGAAGTCTGGAATCAGCCCTTCTTTTGAAACATATTTTAAAGACAAGGTGTCATGATTTCCAGGACAAAAAAAAATCTTACTAATTCATAGCCTTCTTTCTTGAGGATGTACCTAAATCCATTAAACACCTAGATTAAACATTTTAAATGAGGACTGTGCAAGTGTTTATACCAACAAGTTCATATTTTCACACCCTGAGTCATTCTTGCTCTAGTTTTTTTCCTCTTATTTTAGTTTTTCTTCCAAATATATATATACACACATATATATGTGTGTGTGTATATATATATATGGCTTTATTGCCAATATCTACCTTCAGATATGCCTCCTCTAGATTTAGCTTGCTTAGGGCTTGTCATGTCTGACATTAGTTTTCTGACCCACATTCTCCTTTTCTTTGTCAAAAATGACTTCTATGTCTATCCTAAGAAATTGGATAGTTAAAAATTATGAAAGTGCTTCTTTTCTCTGCTTAAAAGCCCTTGGCTCACTGGAATTTCTTTAAAGTCCCAATCATAAAACTCAACTATGTTATGCCCCTAAACACTTACTAAACTCACAGCTACACATCTTTTCTTACTTTTAAGTTAAGGTCAGGAGGGGGCAAACTGCCAAGAACATGAGTATATAAGAAAAGACACAAGCATCCCCAGTCTATGTAAACCAGGAGAAGTCTGTGGTACAGGTGTCTTCCTTGCTCTTGACAGAGTGACTCAGAATATAGGAGTGTGCTGTCAAATGATTTATTGGGGTTACAATTAGAATACCTAAAACTAGCCCCTCCACGAGCCAGGATGACATGTGGGACTTCATTAAATTATCTAAGTGTATTCCTTGTTTTAGAATTCAGTGAATGAAAGAGAGTTTCTTTCCCTGGCATGCTGGCTTCAACAATATTTGTCCTGTCCTTACTGCACAGTCAATCCACATGAAACAAAGTCAGGCCTCAATTTCTTTTCTGATCAATTCAACCTGGTGCTTGGAAGCAAATGTCCCAACCAAAAATATAAATTTAAGAAGTACATATTTAATTTTAATGTCCTCTGAAGAAAGAAATTTCTTTCACCAGCCTCTCCAGGCCAACTGGCCAAAAGGATCTCTCAGATAGGGACCCTGATCACAACTAGGACTTGGGGTCTGTGAGGACATAATTTACTCAGATTTACCTAAATTATCGTCCCCACCAATGTGCAACATCCAAAGACTTAGAAAATGTAAAAAAGAGGGGGTATCTTAATTCACTGCATTTAATTTATCAAAGCAAGTATCAATTGGTAGTAAACAAGTTATGGGCAATGTTTTATTTCGTTTTTTCCATCAGTACTTTGAAAACTCTGAGTGTAAATTCTCCATTCAGATGGGTCAGAAATTTAGACATGTTTCCTTCTAAGAGCAATGTTGGTGCCTTCTGTTTTTGTGCATAACTATGCATGGTATTTCCTATTTCAGCCATATTTTCAGAAGACAGAAACACCACGGAGCCTGTTCATAAGGTTAAAAATATCCCATCCATTTTCAACACTCCAGAGCCAACAACAATGCAAGAACCTTTGGTGGGCAGCCAAAAGAGAAAAGCAAGGAAAACCAAGATTACACACCTTGTCAGGACAGCAGATGGCCGGGTATCACCAGCAGGAGGTACTTTGGGTAAGAAGAGAGAGCTTTAGACCAGAGGCGTCCAATTTTTTGGCTTCCCTGGGCCACATTGGAAGAAGAATTGTCTTGGGCCACAAATAAAATACACTAACAATAGCCAATGAGCTACACAAACAAACAAACAAAAAACAGGTCAGGCACGGTGGCTCACGCCTGTAATCCCAACACTTTGGGAGGCCGAGGCGGGTGGATCACGAGGTCAGGAGATCAAGACTATACTAGCTAACACGGTGAAACCCCATCTCTACTAAAAATACGAAAAATTAGCCGGGCGTGGTGACGTGCGCCTGTAGTCCCAGCTACTCGGGAGGCTGAGGCAGGAGAATGGTGTGAACCTGTGGTCAGAGGTTACAGTGAGCTGAGATCGCACCACTGCACTCCAGCCTGGGCGACAGAGTGAGACTCTGTCTCAAAACAACAACAACAACAACAACAAAAAAAAAAGTGAAAAAATCTCAGAATGTTTTAAGAAAGTTTACAAATTTGTGTTGGGCTGCATTCAAAGCTGTCCCAGGCCACATGCAGCCCTCAGGCCATGGGTTGGACAAGCCTGCTTTAGATAGAGATAACCAGAGCAAGCAGGTGACCACCATGTCAGCAAATGACTGTAAGCAACTGTGGTTCCTGCTGAAAAATGAGTCTATTCTGCACCTTTCTACAGACCTCCAAACATGTTTTATTCCATGTTTAAAATCATAGCTAGTTTTCTAAGAGCATATCTGAATTCCTAGAAAAGAAAGGTAGTTTTTAGGACTGTCATCTTCCCTTTATCTTTCTCAATGTGCACAAAGCAGTCTTAATTCCAGGAGATCCTAGACTTTTAAAGATACTAGATGAATCAGTATTTCACCATGATCTGCTATTCGGGTCACTACAAGCCAGATTACCAGGCATTCAAACCAGTAGATTAAGTTTAAGATGCATCCAACATCCACTTCCTATATAACTGGTTCAGACCATGCAGGGAGCCTGAGAATGCTTCTGGATTTCTTGAGTTTTCTGATTTAATTCAACCAACTGGTGAATTTCTCCATTCTCAATCATGGCCTGTGGTCTGTTTGCTGTTCCTGGTAGCATCTTTGGCAGTAGAATGACATGACCTGAGGAGCCCAAGGTAAGGGGTGTGGCCAATGAATGATACTGAGGCCCCCCCCCCCGCCCCCAAATCTTGGAGTGCTATACCAGCTAGGTACTAGTGGCCTTGGCTGTTGCCTTTCTGCCTCTCAGTACTTCCAGTTTTATTTTATGTGATTTGGGTTAATCTAGGTGTTAATAGAGGTGAACTGTTTGCTTAGAGGACAGTTCATGAATCCTATGCACTTTTTTGTGTTTTGAATATATAGATTGTTAGAAACAGAGTAGATTAAAGGCCCTGGTTTTGCCCTGTCATATAAGAGAAAAAAATCGAAGAGGTGGAATTTTTTGTTTGAGTACATTCAATACAATAGAAGTAGAATGAGGACTAAAACCTAGATGTCCTGATGTTTAGCCCAGCAGACCCCTCCCTCCTTTTCTGTGCAATCTGAGTTCTGTTTTGTGACTTTCATTTTGTAGATTGTTATATCCTCATTTGTTTCACTTGGAGGAGGAGTGAAAAAATATGAGAAACACTCCCGTTTACATAGAAAAGTATCATACCACTTTTGTGTCCTAATAGATAATATTTAAAGCTTTTATCGGTCATTTTCTATATTTACAATTTTTTTAAACTATGATAAAAATTTCCCTTCTCTATAATGGCTACATAATAAAGAGAGTATACTCATTTGTTGCAGGCATCCTTGCACAACATTTCATCCACTTCTTTGTAAATACCAGAGGGTTTTGTCTTCTCTCCAGTAGATCTTTAAGCAAAATAACAACTTGGGCTCTCATTAGAACTGGTTAATGTGATGTATAGGCCATCCTCAGTGTCGGTATCACAGCATACCCAATGTCCAGGTTGCCATAGTAGGGCATGCTACAGGTTCATGAGAAATGTTTAGTCAGTTGGGTTTTTAAGGGCTCTTTTACAGCATCTACAGGCCCCTCTACAGAAGTCCCTTGGGTTTTATTTTAGCCGAGGCTCATTTTTCCTTCTCACTCCAAGGCTGACCCATTCTTTGACCTCAGATAAAACACAGCTTCTCTTCAGCTCAGCCTCAGGGCACAGTGCCGTCCATAGTTGCAATTGAGCTTAATAAAAGAGCTTTGTTACCGAGGAGAAGAGATTCTGTAAAAGCCTTAATATTCGATGGATAGCAAAAGTGAACAGTAGAGAACGTTAGCTCTTTTCACGTTGACCGGCATAGCGTTTTCTGTGTCTCTTCTCTGGAGAGAACAGAGTGATCCTCTCATGATGGATTTCTCTTTTGTTACAGATGACAAACCAAAGGAACAACTGCAGAGGAGTCTCCCTAAAGCAACTGAGACAGACTGCAATGACGAATCCTCACATAACACCGAGGTCGAGGAGACGCGGAGCAGTACTCCAGAAATGCCTGCCGTGTCTGCGTTCTTTAGCCTCGCTGCACTGGCTGAAGTGGCAGCCATGGAAAATGTGCACAGGTTAGTCGTGGAACATGGAAGGAGAAAGCAACATGGAAACCAGATCAACCTCTTTGATGTGGTTTGTGACATTTTTTACAGGGCATTGGGGTTCAAACTTGGTTCAAGAGCACTACTGGTTATATGAGGTATTACCAAAGTATATATGCTAATTAGCAGTGTGGGAAAGTACCAGCAAATATAGTCTGCCAAGTATTTTATTTTGAAGATGTTATCCTGTGGCTAAACTTCATTTCCATAAAAAGCCTGAGAGCAGGGAAGCAGTATTATCTGACCAGTGAGCTTTGGAGTCTCATTGCAGACTGAGGTTTGAGTACTAGCTCCATCACCTGCAAACCAAAAGATCTTGACCAAGATTATTAACCTCTCTACGCTTGTTTTTTTCCTCTAAAAAAGCAGGGGCAGGTGGCACACATTTCATAGAGATGCTATGTGGGGTAACTCAAGCATCCCAGTGCTGGTGTGTGGAATGCCCCTTATTGGTGATGGTGTTGGTGCCATCACCAGCCATCAGAAGACAGTGCAGTTCAGGGGAAAAAGCATCTTGGGATCTGACTCATGGCAGCCAGAGGCCTGGATTTTTCCTCAACTCTTCTGTGATTTCCTACAAAGTAACTTTTTTCTCTGGACTTTAGTTTCTCACTTTACATTGAGCATAATGATATCCCCAAAGAATTACGAAGTTGTAAGCATCAGACGAGATCATAGATTTGAAAACCTTTTGAACTCAGCGAAGCCCCACAGAAAGTATATTAAGTTCTAAGTGTATAATTGGGTATTCTGCCTCTTAATGGATCCTTTGGGAAGGCGAAAAAGCCTATTGTAAATTCAGGTATTTTATATTCCTATTCAAAGTGGATTACCCATGGATGAGCTGCTTTCTTAGACTTTCAGTCTTCAGTACAAAAGAGCTCGCAACCCAGTGCAGCTGGTGTAGCCAGCTGTAGGCCCCACGCTCCTTTTTCATATCCAGATAAACCTGGAGTCCCTGACGTGAGCTTGGTTTGCTTCTTGCTATTTATCTGTCATATTACAGTTTGAGTACTTCCTCGCAAATAGCCTCTAGATATTTCCAAGAAGTCAAATTCCTTTTTATGTGTACACTGCAAGTTCCTAATAGCAAGTGAATGCTGACAGACATTGTTAAAATACACTAAGGTCTCTGAGGGAGACAATGCACAGATACTTCTCCACTCGTGGAGTTGTACAATCAAGAATAGAGGACAGGCCAGGCTTGGTGGCTCACGCCTGTAAATTCCAGCGCTTTAGGACGCCGTGGCGGGCGGATCACCTGAGGTCAGGAGTTCAAGACCAGCCTGACCAACATGGAGAAACCCCGTCTCTACTAAAAATACAAAACAATTAGCCAGGCGTAGTGGTGCATGCCTGTAATCCCAGCTACTTGGGAGGCTGAGGCAGAATTGCTTGAACCTGGGAGGCAGAGCTTGTGGTGAGCCGAGATCATGCCATTGCACTCCAGCCTGGGCAAAAAGTGCAAAACACCTGTCTAAAAAAAAGAAAAAAAAAAAATAGAGGACAAACACATACACATTCAGTGAGAACTTAAAATATCTGCCTGAATGTTATTAAGTGTCTCTGTGAATTGTGGAAATAAGAGGGAATCTTTAAGAATTGAGAGGGGGATAATAATTCAGGGGTAGGAAAAGGCTACCACATAAGCATCTTGGCTGCTGCCTGCATTCTAAACATGGTCACAACATTGCTCTGTTAACCAGCCCTCCATGTTTCCCAATTTGCATTAGCAGAAAGCCACAGCAAACCCTTCCAATCTCATTGTCCCCACCCTCCACACTTTCTACCCTGCAGTTATGTGGAATCACTTACCCCTTTCCAGATACGCCAAGCTCTTGCCTTGTACATCCTCTGATCAAGTCAACTGCTCTCCTCCTCCCCACCCTAGTCCCCAGTCCTCTTCTCTCAGTCCTCCTGATGCCCTAGGCTGTGTGTTTCTTGTTGCTCCTGCGTGCTGTACTCACACCTCTCTCAGACCACATTGGGATGTATTGATTTGTTGATGCTTCTGTCTACTTTCAGTATGTTTTGAAAGCAAAACAGTGGTTTTATTCTCTGTGTTACCAGCTTGCTGAGTTCCTGTTACAACAATTGATAAGTGAACAAATGAGTGGGCGAATGAATAAATGAGATAGTCTCTGAAGTATGACTGCCTAAGTTAGATAGCAGGTATAGAAAAATAATGTGAGTAAAGGTTCTTTCTATTTTTTTTAACCTTCCATTAGAAAGAACAGTAATGATTACTAGAATTTTACCATCAACCTAATAAATGGTTAGCGTTCTTAATAGCTAGAAGGACAGATCACCCTGGAGAGTCTTAGCTGTAACTTGAGCCCTTACCTGTTAAAGCAGATCTACCCACCAGGCTTCTACCTGTAGGCTTACTGTAATTGAACCTGGGTTGCATACCAATGAATTAAGCATTACTTCAGCATCAGCTCGGTTCATAGTTTAAAGGGTGGCCCATGGAGTTAGGGGTGGAAATATATTACCTGCACTCATGCTGTGAAAAAATCTAACATTAGGTTCAGAAACCTAACTTAGACAGTTTTACAAAATGCACAAAGTAGAGAATTGGAGCAAACCTTTGTGAAGAGACCAGTTTATTTACTAGAAGTTAAATTAGCCCTCCCAAGTGGGCCTTTTTATTCCCATTTTAATGACTGTTAATTAACTTGCCAAGAGCACACAGCCAATTTGTGCCCAAGTCAAGATTTGAACTCCATAGCTCGTGTACTGCCAAAGGAAAGCTTCAGTCATGTCAGAGAAAATCATGAAGAATGTCACCTGACCCTTCTTCTGGGAGCTGGAATCATCAGTTGCAGCACATCGTCCTGTCCCACTGTGATTCTGACTTCTTTCCTTTTTCCATTGATTTAGCTGGGCTTTCACCCCAATTTCTCTCTCCTTCTTGCCATCTTTTTTTACATTGCACTTTTCATCTTTTACTTTTGTTTCTTTTCCTTTTTTAATACTTATTAAAATTATTTTGGATCTTTTAATATCTTAAAAGTAAAAAGTAGCATTTTAATTTCATCTTTCTTGAACAAAGAGCTGAACATATTGAACAGGTGGTATCTATAACATCCACATGTGAACAGCTTAATCCAGAGGTTTGATTCTAAAATGTTTTGCTTTTCTAAAATCCTAAATATCTTGGGCTATTAAGTGATCATTTCATTCTGAAACCCCCAAATGTTGTCATTTGTCTACATTATTTTTCTTTTTTGTGCATCAAGAGAAACTTGAGTATAGTTATAGAGCAGGTATAAGCTAAATCTTGAAATAGCTCCTTTTGTTCTGTGTACTCTAAAGAAGATATGATATTGAAAGGTCAACCCAATGAAAACATTGGTGATACATCACACATTTTCAGTGCAGTGTTGTGCACTACAGACCATTGTAGGTTACAGAGCAGCGAGTGTGCATTTTCTAGGATTAGTAGGCCTGTTGGAAAATGTCAAGGAAGTGCCCAGTCCTCCCTTTTTAGAATGAGAAGCTCTGTAGAAATTACCAAGAATTTTGGACAGTTTTCTCATAACCATGAAGTAAATTGTATTTTTACTACTAATTATACAAAAGCTGAATGAAAAATCAGCTATGTTTGGCATAGGTTCTATCCAAATGATGGAAATTTCCATGAATTTTCTAGTCCTGTCTGGAGTTCTCCCTCCATGTGTGTTGATTTTGGCCCAACTAGGGTAGATTTTGTTAAAATCTAAAATCCAGCATCAGTACTTGTTTTCTTCCTCTAAACACTCTCTGTCCATGTGCATGTGAGTTCAGAGAGTTTTATTGTTTATTGTTTCTTCATTAATGTTTTTTTTTTGGAGTCACAGTCCATCTCTGTTTCTCTTCCAGACTCATTGCTTTTATTATCACTAAATTACCTGAAGGTTACCAATTACTATAGGAGAACTTTCCCTTCAGGCAAGTCAAGAAAAGGAATGTATCATTTTTAATATCCATGGATCAACAGGGAAGTTATTGTCCCAGAACCCCAGTCCTTGATTGAAATTTTCCCACTTCTTAAAGAGTTGCCCCAAATCGGTTGGTACTTAAAATATCATCTCTTCCAAATGGAAGTGGTTAATTGTTTGAGGTCAGAGGGTATGCTATTGAGTTGTATGAGGGGAATTCAGATATGAAATCTTGGGAAGGGAGACAGAATGGGAAGGAGGAAAGGGAAAAAAAATAAGGAAAGGGACAGAAAAGAAAAAACTCTAAAGCAAAAACAGTTTTCATCAAATGACATAAGTAACAGCAGTAACTGTTAAACAAGATATTGGAACATATCTGTTATTCATTGTCCTCTCCTGTATCTAATAACATATGCTGAATAGTGACTGTTTTCTTCCTTTTATTTTACAGAGGTCAGAGGTCAACTCCGCTCACCCATGATGGACAGCCAAAAGAAATGCCACAGGCTCCTGTACTTATTTCCTGCGCTGACCAGTGAAGCGCCCTTTCATTGTAAAACATTGTGCTTTACCTACTATCCTAGCCTTGTCTTTACCGAGGGATGCTAGTGAGTCCAAGTGGTGGAAAATATAGACTGCAAACAAGTGCTTGTTCCCCCACATGGCCCAGATTCACTTGAAGCAGAAGTTAGCATCCTGGGCCACTTTGTTCTCTCACAACCCAGAATATTTGAGGGTAAGGTTATCTGTCTGATATTGAGCAGAAGCAGAATGGTCCTGGAGCTTTGCTTTCTATTGAAGGCTTTTGACGGTAATAGGTGGTAACTTGGTAAAAGGCTGCCTTTACTGTAGCTCATCCAGCATCTCTTTTACCAACCAGAGAGTGTGAAACTAGTTTCATATATTACCTAGTTATTCTTTCAAAACAAAACAAAAACTGACGCACTGCACTAGTTATTATTAGATATTCTTAGTCTTTTTTGTACATGGAGATTTAAGTTCTAAGATGGTTTATATAATAGGTTATACCTACATTTATATTGTAGAATAAATATTAAAAAGCCTGTTCCAGAGACTCCCAAGCAGCCTGGGCAGGCAGATGTACCATTGTTAGTGGTGTATGCTCGGCCTCGTGGTCCATATATTCTGCACTTTTATATTTGCCACCAGAATGGTAGTTTGCTGGCAAAAAAAAAAAGAGAGAGAGAGAGAAAATTACAACTCTTACAATCTGAATTTTTTTCTTAGCCTTGAGTGACCAAGAAGAATTTGCTTGAGGCAAATTGTGGCAAATATTTTCCCAGACAGGGGAAGAGTCCTGCAGATTACAGATTACTGATGTTTTCATGCCTTGAGGATTCTTTTATTTTTACACAGGGGTCTAGGTGACCAATGGATTGTTCATACAAACAAAAAAAAAAGACAAAAATATTATTCAGAAGTGACCTTAGTATTACTTCACTATTCTAAACACATTGAAGACACTTACTTCATGTGGACTTGGAACTACAGACCTTTTACATCCATCACAGATTGACTGGACGGGTTGCAATTGCTATGCACAGCCTAATTGGCACTGCAGGTTTTTAGAGCCATTTTGAGTTTGTGTTGTTTAGGAGGTAATGAGTCAATGATGAGGGAGGTATGCCTGACCAGAGTGGGACTCTCAGTCATAGATCCACCTGCAAGTCTCTGTTTCCTTTTTGTGTTTTGTTGCTTTTGAACATAAAACCAACGATACATACGCCAGCGCCAAGTGGATTAACTGGCTTAGAACATTCAACATATTGACTTAACCACCTGATGTTCACAGTGTCTTGTTTCCTAGCAACAGATGCAAAGTGATAAATCAAAATTAGTCTGAGGCTACAGATTTTACAGGGTATTTGTTCTATAGCACAAAGTATTTCCCCACTCTTGCGTCACAGCACAAACTACCAAATTTTAATTATTGGATTCCAGCAATAATTTTTAATGGTTTTCATACTGGCGGAATTTTGACAGTGCTAGTTCGAGTTTGAAGCTTTTGAATTAGATCTCTAAATGGTGACAGTTTACATGGTTTTATCTAGCTTTCTTATTTATACTTGACTGAATTGTAATGATTTTTTTTCTAATTGTAATTTGACTTAATAGCCATACAAAAAATGACTCTATTCATACTAGGTTTAGCTTCTCATGGTTGTAGATATTACTTCAGTTCCGGTGCTGGAAAATATGTACAACATACTAACAGGATTGAAAAAATATATAGAGGTTTTTCTTCTTTTTTTTTTTCCAAAGCAGGTAAAGAGGGTAGCAAAGCATCGGACTGATTACTCAAAAATGGATATTCCTGGTGGGGATGGAGGAAGAAGGAATTAGTAAAAGGTTAATCAGAAGTTACAGCTTAACTGCATTCGTGTAGGAATAAATCAAGTGAGCAGTTCCAGACTTTAGCATAATATTTTTACTATGATACTGTTTTATTAATATTTTCTAAATTTCAAAACAAAAAGTGAATGTTGGAAATTGCTGGGTCCCGATGTTGGTGGCTGTTGGAGTTTTGGACCACTCGCTAGCAGTGATTTGAAGATTATAATTAGCTAAAATCCAAAACAAAAAACCAACAACAAAAATTGTATGGTGCAGAACATGCACCTTGACAATGGTACTAACTTGTTATTCTATAGAACACGTTAGAATAGATCTATTTTTGCCAGAGCACCCTCCTTCAGTCCTCCAATTACATTTCACTAGAGTTCCTTAAGAGACTGCTGTATATTCATGGGACCTTTTTTTTAAAAAAAAAAAAGCAAAACAAAAGATTACTTTTTTTCTATGTGATTAATATCTTACTTGATCTGCTTTTCCTAAACCTCAGTGGCTTTTCCCTTAGGCAGGGTTGGGGGTGGGAGGGCAATTTACTGGAGATGACTGTTTTCAGATACTTTAAAACAAACCTTTTTGTAGAAATGCTTAATTTTTAAGCGGTTAGGCACTGAGAGTAGCAGAAATCCTGCAAAGCTTTATAGTTCCTTAGACTCACCTTGTCGATTCTCTGAGTAAAGTCTTGATTTCAGTAATTGTGCTTCTCGTGCCCTGAATCTGCTGGAGAGGAGTGTTGTTATTTTCTGGTAACAACATTTGTTAGCACAAATATTTCAGACCAATATGTAGTGCTCTCCTCCCCACCCCTTGTTATCATTTTCATTTCATTTCTGTCGTTCTTTTTTTTTTGGAAAATCATATTGCTATAGTGTGTACTTTAATCTGCCAGCAGATACCATCTACACTAACATTTGTCCCACAGCATCCTCAAGAGAAAAAGTTGTTGCACCTTATATATATCTCAAGCAAACCAAAATATGATGCTCTTCTGCTTTGTTTTATTCTAAATTGTTGTATCATATCTTTCTGAAACCATTCTGAATTTAGTTGAAATTATCAATATTTATGCTTTTAACCTTAATTTCTGGATTCAAGCCTGTATATAAATCTTTTGAGAAAAAAAAAAAAAAATTGTCCTAGCCCTTCTCTGCGATGCTGGAAGTAGAAGATTTCGTCTCAGATGGAGACGCAGTACTGTTCCAGTTTTCTTTAGCCTTTTATTTATTTAGTTATTCTGGGTATTTCCTATGTAATTTTGAAGTGTGTAGAGTATATTATAGTAACTGAAACTGCAGCTCTAAGAAGCTGAGTGAAAGAAAAAATACTGTAAGACATCCTGAAAGTTTTTATTTGTTTGGGTACTGTATATGAGATCAGGAAAAAGAAAAATGTCCCACAGCCACATTGGAAATACAGGTTCCTGTCCCCAAATTAGGTTAGTTCCCAGATTTTAGATCAAAACTGTTAATTCATTAAAACCCCTTTTAAAAGATAAATTCTACTGTTGTAATTCCGATAGTCATTTTCCCCACAAATATCAGAAATGTATTTATTTAATTCTGTCAGATGAGCTTTCTCCCGATGCCATGTCCCAAAGCATGTTAAAATAATTCCAACGTTAGCAGTGTGATTATACTCCCTGCCACCAAAATTGCTGGAGAAACAAAATAATGATGGAACACTATGAACAAAAAGGAGCATCTGAACTGGTCTGGTTATTTAGAATCCAATGTGTTCAAATCCTTTTGTTTTCTTATTAAGTCAGATGCTACTGTAAGTCAGATAAAATTTTGTTTGCACTCTGCAGTCTTTGGCTCAATGTATGGAAATGTTTGCACCTATGTAAAGTCTCAAGCTAATTACAAATTGCTACAGAACAGGAGTAAGCTGAAAACTGAATGCCATGTTTTGTTTATAAGGTGGGGAGGGGAGGGGAAATACCAAAAAGCTCTGTTCCAAGTTTGGCATTTGACATTAATGTGAAGCAGTGTGACCATGCTGCCTGCTAAACTACTGTATGAATTGTAAGTGTTCTGAAGACGAGCAGCTGGAGGCTGGAGGATGGCATTCCACACAGCAAAGGAGAGGCACCACCACTTCATCTGGGAAAAGGAAGGAAATCGCAGGAGGCCTGGATCCATCATTTGTAAAGGGGATGTTGCGGGGTGTGATGCTGTTGAGGAGATTCACTTTCGATTGCACTGCTCCACAGAGCCCTCATGTAAGGCCAATCCTAATGGGCTACCTCGGCTTTAAAAGTTCATTTCAGTAAGTCCTGTTTCAAAAGTTTGTCTTTTTTTGCTTCTACCTTCAGTGCCACTATTTTCCACTGCAGTGTTTTGACTTCACAAACCGCCTCCTCCAGAGAGAACAATGTATTGCTGAAAATGGGCAGTAGAAGCAAATGCGATTGTTACATTTGACCTATAAAGTATTCAGAGTGACTGCTAGGTAGAAATTAAAACTTAGCTTTCCCAAATAGCTCCTTATTTTGCACCTTATAAAAAGTATACTAATTGTTAATTAGATGTTGCTTTTGTTTATACAAGCATTCCCAAAGAACTAGATTTGGATTTTGTTTTGAGTTTTGGATTTTTAAAAATTATCTGATTTAGATTGACTAACAGCGTACTTACAATTTGAAAAGAAGCTGTTGTTCAGTTCATCTTACCAGATGTGTCTGGCGAAGTATTCAGGGTTTGATGGACTGCTTTACTTTCGTTTGGAAGTGATAGCTAAGTTTATTATATTCTATATTAAACAACTTTGTTCATTTCACTAAGGACCTTATCTTCCTTATATTTCAGAACAAAGAAGCAACAAGCATGAATAAAAAGGCAAATGTATTTGACTTCCTCATAATCCCCATCTATATGTGCTACCCTTTCCTTCAAATATATAAATGTGCATCTTTTTTAAAAAACAAAACACAGAGGTTCCTCTTCTGGCCAAATTTGATCTATGGTGGTATGATTTATACTGTTAAATTGAGAGAGGAAACCTTGTGGTTGAAAAATCTGTGGCCGCTGTTTTCTTTTTGCAATCAGCGGTCAAAACTGATCATGCCCTTCAATCGATTTTTATGCACAGAACTGGTTATTGTGAACATTACTACTCCCTCCAAAGATTTCCTGATAACTTGGGCCAGAGCTGGTTACTGAGTAACAAGGATCTAATTCAATGCCTCAAAACTCTTCCACCCACAATGCAAATCTTACCTCACAAGCTCTAACCTAAATCATAGAGACGTGCATGTTCATGCATTAACACTGATTTCGCTCTGTGGCCCACCAGATGGGTGGGCTCACGTCCCCTGACTCCTCACATGAGTGCCTCAGCTCTAAGAGCCGCGGATCGGGGGATAGGGTAGGTTTGCCATCTGGAGCTCAGCAACTGGCTCAGCAACGTTTTTTCCATTTCATTAGCACTAAACAAGTCTCTTGCTCTCAGGAATTTGTCAGAAAAAGAATAAAGTCACCTGAGACTCCACATACCAGATTATAAACTCTTCTCATAGGTTTGAATTGCTTACTCACATGTCATAAATTAACCACAGCTTCATTTGACCACCAGGTCTAAAGTCTGTTGACAGTTTCAGCATGACTGAATCGCTCATTTTTTTTTTTTTTTTTTTTTGCTTTCAGAAATTGGCTTGGTTCTCTTTAGAGTTGGTGTAAACATGCCATGTAATAAATGATTTCCACTTAATGGTACAACAGAATTATTGCTTTCTTAGATGTATGTGTAGTAAAAGTCAATATACACATTTATATAATTTCTTTCTTCAAAATCTTATACCTAATTTGATATTTCTAAAAGTTGCACATGTAAGTCATGTGTATAACATGCTAAAGTACTTTAACTGTGATCTTAAAACAATAAAAATATTTAATAAAACTTTGAAATATTTTAAAGATATTATTCAAATATATTTCTTTATGTTCACACTACTGGTCATAGAGTATGTGCCTTTAATGTACCATTTTCACTAAAAACAGTAGGAAAAATATTAATAAAAGTAAGATATTTCAACTATTTTAGAACATCGAATGATGTGTCCCCCTAAACTGTGTTTGCCTGTGATTTGCCATTGTCTGGACAGCCTTGGTTGCTTTTTCCAAAACTGTAGGGTGATGACCAGCCCAGTAGAAGAGGATATGCTTCGATACGCCACTTGGGATGGACGCTTCTGGGGTGCCCTCCTGGGACAAGTGATCAGAACACACCATCTTTCCCTCAACTAGGACAAAACTGTGGAAGCGATTTCATTAAGAGTGTTACCTAAGTATAAACTCACACCTCAGATTTGCTGAATACAATGTTTCTAAGTTTTTTTTTTTTTTTTTTAATCGTTTGGAAACAATACGCATGCATGCACACAGTATAATTTATCAACAAATAGGCTTTGCATTCAGACAGTTCTTCTACCCATGTGCCATTGGGTTTTTTTTTAACCTCCCTAATTCAGATGTATTGATAGTGATGATACCTCCTCATACCATTGCTGTGGGGAAGCAAAGAGAGTATATATGAAAATACTGTCATAGGGCCTGTAGCATAAATGCCCATTAAATGGTAATTATTGATTGTATTGTTTTAATTCCAACTCTAAGCATTTTTTAAGTACATTCAAAAGATATGATGAGTATAACTATTCAAGATAAACTTTGATGCTGTAGAGATAAGCTGTTTCAGGAGATTTGATGATATGGAAAACTCAGAATAGGTAAAAATTTGCACCCGTTAACTCATAACTTATATGTAGCACTATGCAAGATTTTTCTGTGAAATTAGCCTGTCTATTGAATTATACGAGATACTCCAGCACACCTCCTTTCCATTGCTGAGAATAAGGCGTGTGTGTGTGTGTGAGAGAGAGAGAGACAGACAGGGAACATGGGGACCATACCAAAGAGTAAAATTCTGTTAGGAAAAAAAGTGATAGGATATACATAAGTGTAGTTTTATAGTCCTATGTGTATTACACAATTGCACCCATCCTTTTGAATAGAACGTAAAACCTATTGCAAGGGAAAACAAAGTGGTTCTAATCAACAGTCAGCTAAAACTAATAATACTCCATTTCATACATATTTTAAAAGGATTTATACTAAAGATAAAATTATGGATCATAGTTTATAACCTTTTTGCCTTTTTGAAATTATAGGAATTTTCAAATACAGTATATGCAAAAGTAGAGGGGTATTTTGAACTCCATATACACATAATCTAGCTTCAACAAATAACATTTTCCAGCCTTCTTTTATCTGTGTCTGTTTTTTCCTCCACCTCTGTTTTTTCGCTTTTACCTACCCCAGAAGATAGGCAAATCCCAGAAATATTTCATCTGAGAAAATTATCAGAGAAGCCTTTAAAAGTGAATCTTTTGGTACACACAGATTTTAATTTTTTAAATATTTTCTCCTCATGATTCCAAAAATGTTGTCTAAAGCATAAAGGAACCCATGAACCCAGATTACAGAAGTGCTGAAGTGAAAGTCATCTGGAATTAGAAGACACTGTTTGGATTTGCTCTCTCTGTATTTACCCTTTTTTTGATCCATGGTGTCCAGAGAGACTTTTACCTTACTTCATCAAAGAGAGCCCTTCTCTATGGTGACTTTTTTTTAGGGGTTGGGTGGGGAGTGTTGTTTATGATTCTTTTTTCCCCAGATGACCTAATGACTCGAAAGGCCCAAAGGCTAAAACTTAGATTTGTGTCAACTGTATGTCCTTACACTTTTCCCTCCCACACTATTCCCACTGCATTGTTTTTCTCCCCTATACTTACAAGAGAAAAATCTGTTGGAGGGGTAGAGAGAATATTTTAGATGAGCCCTGGAAGGCAAGTTGCCAAAGGTTTTAAAAATCTGAAATGCTAGTTCAGTTGGCCCAAAATTAAAGCATGAAATGAAATCTCTTTCTGGAAGAGATAAGATGATAGTTTGGCTCACCCCACTTGGAGATTCCTTAACCCTTTGGAATTTTACAAAAGGTCATTTTGTTGCAGGGTTGTATATGGGAGAGTCAGAAGAGAAGAATGTGAGGATTGAAAGTCTCTTAAGGATGATAGAGGATGAAAGGGGGAAAGGGGAAGTTTATATAAAATAGGTTGTGGATATCTTATGTTTAGAAGTTAGAATGGTTTTAAAGCCAGCGTGAAAATATGTCCAAGAAATACGGTCAAGTACAATGATTTTTTCCTGATCTTTTCTACTGTTGGGCATCATTATCTATGGTGCTTATAAAAGGCCAATTAAACTTCAGATAAAATTTATATCCTCCAGAAATCAACATATGAGGAGGCCCTGAAAAAATATGTACAAGCAATATAAATGTAATAGATACAAAAACAGGTAATGATTTACCATATGCTTTGAAGCATTTATTCAAATATATTTAATAGAAAAGCTAAATTTGTAGAATAAAAAAATTTCTCCCAGGTCAAGATACATAATCCTTGAGATGAATACTGGAAAAATTTAGACATTGTTTTATAAAATTTAATAGTTTCTATTTTCCCATACCATATATCTTGGCTTGGGTATTTGGTAGTGTGTTAAAAATAAATTTAAAAGCAATATTCTGCACATGAATCCTTGAATACCTTAAACCTTTTAATACATAGGATATGAAGTATTTAACACGTGAATGCTAGCCTCACCTGCATTAAAACCTGTATTGTATGTCAATCAAAATCAAAACTGTATTGTTAGAATAAAATTGCTTACAAACAGTTCTTCATTCCATTACTCTGTTTCAAAGCCCATGAAAAATTATTTCATCTCCCATGCTTTGACTTCAGAAGAGTTTTCTGTTGCCCACAGCTCATATCGTGCACCCATAACAATAATCCATTCAGCAAATCTGCATAGGATGTCTATTATGTGCAAGTACCAAGAAGACAGTCTAGCAGGGGTTAGAGACAGTCTGTTGAACTGCAGTACAGATGAAGTTGGGGATCAAAGTCTGTCAGGGGAAGATGACATAAGAGCTCATGAGAAACTCGATAATCTGCATTTTGAAGACATTAAGAAAAAAATGGACGTGTTACAGTTCTTTAAATTTTTATTTTTAAAGCTTTTTCTCACAGAAAAGATCTTAGCGCAAGGAAAAAAGGAACTGCTGAGACAAGGCCACAGAGCTCCAAGACTGACAAAGATGTGATCAGAGTCTTTGGGGGAGATCCATCATGCTGTGTACATTTCCTTTCTGAGTGGCTTAGGATAGGGAGCTTCTCACCCTGGCTGGTTCCAGGACTGATGTCACTGTGGGGCTGGATAGTGCACCAGCTACAGCCTTGACATAGCCTAAGAATATTTGGAAACTAAGGTCAGGAAGTACAGCTCAAACATTTGGCCCAGGAAGGAGGTGGTTCTGTCGCCAGATAGTGTGATTCCCCAACTCTTCCTTCTCCCTTTGCCATACCCTTCTTTCTTCACCTTAGTTCTAGCTCTCACATACTGCTGAAATTTGATTTTTTTCTACAATGATGGCACCCTGCGCCCACCAGAGTTATTTTAGATTTCCCTTTCTTTTTTACTTTTTTCTTCACTGAGAATAGCGGTAAGGTTTTTATGGCTGAGGGGATGACTCAAGAAATCCTTTGCTCTAGGAGGATTCCTGGAACAAAAAGGAGCTGCTATAAAGGGTTCTCATTTTTGATGTGTGCTGCCCCCACTTCGTTTTGGGTTTAAATTGGGCACGTGAGCCCTTGCTAATCCTCATCCTTAAAAAAGGACTTTACTACAGAAGGCACCCATTCTTACAGGACTCTCCGGGATTACTTTTCCTTTGGGAGTAGGGAAGATTTCGTTTCTACTTTTTAAACATTCACCTTCGTGTGACCAAATCAAAATCCCCTTTTCTGGGATTGGTAGTTAAAGGAATTCTTTCTTCTAACTCTGAAAACATCTTTTAAAAAAGCAAAACCATCTCTCTTAGGTGTGCAAGCTGCACTGTAATTTATGTATGTATGCAGCAAAGTTGTAGACATTTAGAGTTTAATTTAAAGTTCATCAGGCACCTGTCTGCAGCCTCTGAAGATTCAATCAATAAAGTCTGTGTTGCCAAAGGTTTAATTTGAACTTCCTCTCCCCACTTCTCAAAGATCTGACTTTAAGCGAGTTGGTGACATATGGAGCAACATTTCCTAAGCACCTAATGTGTACAGAGGACTGGCTGAGCAACAGGCAGGATGCTTGTCTTCAGACACCTCCACATGCCCACCTGATACGGCACCTAAAATTCTAACCACAGTGCATAGGGGTTGACCCTAATAAGTATGCTACATTCCTCCTTGGGACACTGAAATTGGACTCAGACCAAGATATTTTCTTTTATATATGGACATTTATCCATGTGAATTACTTTTTTGGCTTCCTCTTTTTCACTCCCCTGCCCACACATCCAATATTCCGTATGTCTTCTTTTATTTTTATTTTTTATTTTCTTTCTTTTTTTTTTTTTTTTTGAGACAGAGTCTTGCTCTGTCACCAGGCTGGAGTGCAGTGGCGTGATCTCGGTCCACTGCAACCTCCACCTCCTGAGTTCAAGAGATTCCAGCCTCAGCCTCCTGAGTAGCTGGGACTACAGGCACCCGCCACCACGCCCAGCTAGTTTTTGTATTTTTAGTAGAAACGGGATTTCACCATGTTGGCCAGGGTAGTTTCCATCTCTTGACCACATGATCCGCCCCGCCTCAGACTCCCAAAAGTGCTGGGATTACAGGCGTGAGCCACTGCGCCCAGCCCATATGTCTCCTTTCAAAACAAATGGTTTTCTGGTCCTGGTGTGCACTTTTCCGAGTTGCCTTTGTGTGACATTCTAGCCTGCCACCGCCACCGCCTGCTCCTCAGCAAAAGTTCTATTTTAGATAGAATTTGTCTCAGCTTTTGAGCCTACTTCAGAGAGCAGCAACATCAGTAATTAGTGGTGGCAAGATGAAGCAAGTCAGAAATTAACTGATGAATAATATTTTCCGGGGAATAGCAGGGCTTCACCCACATTCAAAGGGAAGGCAGAACCAACCAAGTGGCAAAATTCCACAGCAGACGGGACGCTGAGAGATACTGCAGTCACTCAGCAGAGAGCAGTTTTTCCCCCACAGTCCACCTTGCCCCGCTGAGGAGCACTAGCCAGTGTCATAATTCTCCAGGTTTTGGAACAGAGCCAGAGTTTCCAAGATTCAACTGCTGCAGATGAAGAGCGCCACTCACACTTCCCAGTACCTCATTTTTTGTCCTAGTCAATTTTATTTTGAGTTTAAAACTTTTTCATTTGAATGTTAACCTCATATTAGCTTTTCTTAATTGTACCTTCTAAACTTACAATGTACATACACACTTCCGGGTTTGAGCATCAGACACAAAGGCGATCCATTGTCATGTAAACAATGACCTTGTGTTGCCAGCACACAAAGGCTAAGAAATGGGCACTTGTCCCGCCCCTTTGCCTCTGCTTTTTTTTTTAAATACAGCTTTTTTTTTTTTTTTTTAGCACTTGTGTTGCACTAATTACTCCAGATGTTTACACAGAATTATACGTGCTTCAGAGTCACTCAACAGCCTCATCTACCTTTTCCATTTTTGAGAAAATATGGGTTTTAGGCTGGGTGTGGTGGCTCGAGACTATAATTCCAGTGCTTTGGGAGGCTGAGGCTAGAACATCACTGGAGGCTAGCGATTCAAGACCAGCCTGGACAATAAAGCGACACGTCATCTCTACAAAAATTTTTAAAAATTAGCCAGGTGTGGTTATATGCACCTGTAGTTCTGGCTCCTTGGGAAATTGAGGCAGGAGGATTGCTTGAGCCCTGGAGTTGGAGGCTGCAGTGAGCCACGATCCTGCCACTGCACTCCAGCCTGGGTGACAAAGCAAGATCCTATCTCTAATAAAGAGAAAAAAACTCAAAATAAAGGATATGGGCTTATCCCTTCCGTTGCTCATAAGCTGCTGGTTTTACTGAGCAATTGCTTCTATAAGGTTGTATAAACCTAACTGTGTTCACTTCTACAGAACCTCTTTTTCTTTATCCATGCCAGATATGTGTGACTCAGTTTGTAAATCATTTGAAGACAGTGTCTCCTCTCAATTTCCTTGCACTTCTTATACCAGAGCTGGAGAACTGTTTCTTAGGTATCATCAGAGGCTGAATGTCTGGCTTCTTCCCAGATCAATAGGTGCACTGTGGCCCTGCAACAAGGCCTCCAGGAAACCAGAGAGAAAGGAACTGCTAGGCAGCTTCACTTCATTTGTACATTCCACTTGGCTATGATTATCAGCCAGAGAATATTCTCCTGAGATGGCTGAGACCAGATCTATTTCAAATGACTTCGAAAGGACAATGCTCTCATCGCATACTTGAGAAAAATTGCCAGCTGCACAGAGGAAGGGAAGCGACATTCTGAAATGTGATAGTGAAGCATAACAGTAAAATGGAAAGCAATTTAAATGTATTACTGGACAAAAACCATTAGCCCAATGAACATAAATAACCCGACTGAAGAAGGGCACTGTTCCCAGATAACTTCTTGAGTTTGGAGGAAATTTCTCTCTTACTAGAAAACCATTGAGTGTCATTAGAGTGGTTTGCAACTGAAACATGTTATCAAGGAGTCAGATTTTTCCACTTGTGTAAACAACTCTATTGGAATTACTGTGTGACATTTTTGCAGGCGGGGAAGCCAATAACGACTGATATCACCAGAACCAGGCAATTTTGCTTTGAAAGAAGGGCTGTCAATTCCTGATTGTTCCTCTCAGATTATCCTTAGCAGATGCTGCCAAATACTTATTGACATCACTCACACCATTAACCACTCCGTGAAAGTCTTTGTATTGTTAACTCTGTTTTTATTTAATTCAGCAAAAACTAGAAGACAAATCTCTAGACTCTGGAATGATGCAAAACTCAGAGACCCCAATGCTGCTTTAGGTTGGTGGATCCAAGTAGGTGGAGGTTGTGCACGGAAGATATCATTAGGATTATCCATAGTGCATCGTCATCATAATTTCTTGCTACTTTAGTAATACTCACACTGAAGAAGCTTATTCAGCGTCTCAATAGTCCATTAATTTCAGGGGTTGTTACCCTCCTGCTGAGATTCTGAAGGTGGTGATCAGCAGCCCCTAGTAAATGTGTTCACAACTGAGCCAAAATGCAGTATGTCAGTTTGAGAGGTGAAGCCAGCTGGACTTCCTGGGTCGAGTGGGGACTTGGAGAACTTTTCTGTCTTACAAGGGGATTGTAAAATGCACCAATCAGCGTTCTGTAGCTAGAAAGAGGCTTATAAAATGCACCAATCGGCACTCTGTAAAAACACCAATCAGTGCACTGTAGCTAGCAAGAGGTTTATAAAATGCACCAATCAGTGCTCTGTAAAATGGACCAATCAGCACTCTGTAAAACGGACCAATCACCACTGTGTGAAATAGAACAATCAGCGCTCTGTAAAATGGACCAATCAGCAGGATTCTAAAAGTAACCAATCACAGGGAGGATTGAGAAAAGGGCATTCTGATAGGACAGAAACAGGACAGGAGAGGGGACAAATAAGGAAATAAAAGCTGGCCACCCCAGCCAGCAGCAGCAACTGGGTGGGCTCCCCTCCACCCTGTGGAAGCTTTGTTCTTCCACCCTTCACAATAAATCTTGCTGCTGCTCACTCTTTAGGTCTGTGCCATCTTTAAGAGCTGTGACACTCCACCAGGTGTGGTGGCTCAGGCCTGTACTCCTAGCACTTTGGGAGGCGGAGGTGGGTGGATCACGAGGTCAGGAGAACAAGACCATCCTGGCTAACACGGTGAAACCCCGTCTCTACTGGAAATATAAAAAATTAGCTGGGTGTGGTGGCGGGCACCTGTAGTCCCAGCTATTCCGGAGGCTGAGGCAGGAGAATGGCGTGAACCTGGGAGGTGGAGCTTGCAGTGAGCCGAGATCACGCCACTGCACTCCAGCTAGGGTGACAGAGGAGACTCGTCTCAAAGAAAAAAAAAAAAAAAGCTGTAACACTCACCACAAAGGTCCGCGACTCACCTCTTGAAGTCAGCAAGACCACGAACCCACTGGAAGGAACCAACTCCGGACGCAAGTTCATAGGGTTTCATTGTTTTTTTTTTTTTTTGCTTTGGTATTGTTTGTTTTGTTTCTGCCAAAGGAGGAGAAGGAGTTTCCAGGACAATCACTTGGACTCCGAAAAAAATTTTTAAATTTCTTGGCTCAAGGTATCTGCCCCCAGTGGGGGCTGGAGGACAATCACTCCAGGATGGCGGCTAAACACTGGATGGAGAGCATCAGCCTCATGTAAGTGATAGGGGTGGGAGGACTGGGCACTCTGAAAATCAGGATCTTCCTTAATACAAACCCTCGGCCCAGCACAAGCAACAAACATACATTCCCCAGGAGTCAGTCAGGCTGGGAGGAGGGGAGCTGGTTTGTACAGCTCTGCAGCAACTCAGTAGTGCAGTGCCAACATATCTCTAATGTGGCCATAATAACATCTAGCTCCACGGGTCATTTGGGGATGCTATATTACATTTGAACAAATTGTGTGAACTCTAAAATGCTATATACAAATATAATGGTTAAAAAATGAAAAAGCTTTAAGAGAATGAAAAGAGAAGCCATAGACTGGGAAAAAAAATATATGTGCAAAACATATATCTCATATAGCACTTGTACCCCAAATATCCAAAGAAGTCTTAAAACTCAACAATTAGGAAACAATCCAATTAAAAAGTGGGCAAAAGATCTGAATAGACATCTCAGGAATGAGAATCTATAGATAGTAAGTATATGAAAAGATACTCCACATGATATATCATTAGGGACTTGTAAGTTACCACAACAATGAGATACCACTATGTCCCTATTAGAATGGCCCAAATCCCATACACTGATGATATCAAATGCTGGAGAGGATGTAGAACAACTGGAACTCTCATTCATTGCTAGTGGGAATGCAAAACACTACGGCCACTTTGGAACAATTTGGTTGTCTCTTACAAAGCTAAACATAGTCCTACCATACAATCCAGCAAATGTCCCTAGATATTTAGCCAAGTGAACAGAGACATATGTCCACACACAAAAAATCTGTGCATGAATGCTTACGGCAGCTTTTTTCATAATTGCCAAAACTATAAGCAACCAAGATATTCTTCAAGAGGTGAATGAACAAACAGTGATACATCCAGACAATTGAATATTATGTGAGCTTTCTAGTCACAAAAAGACACGGAGGAATTTAAATGCATATTGCTAGATGAAAGAAGTCAATCTGAAAAGGCTGCATACCACATGCTTCCAGCTACTGTATATGATATTCTGGGAAAAGCAAAACTATATAGCCAGTAAAAGAATTGGTATTTGCCAGGGATTCAGGTTCAGGGAGGAGTAAATAGGTGAAGGACAGTGGATTTTTAGAGCAGAAAAACTATTCTGTGTGATACTATGATGGTGGATACATAACGTTATACATTTGTCAGGAAAAAAAAAAAAAAAACAAACCCATACAGGCCAGCTGTGGTGGTTCACACCTGTAATCCCAGCACTTTGGGAGGCAAAGGAGGACAGATCGCTCGAGGCCAGGAGTTCAAGACCAGCCTGGCCAACATGGTGAAAACCTTTCTCTACTAAAAGTACAAAAAAATTAGCCTGGCATGGTGGTGCATGCCTGTAATCCCAGCTACTCGGGAGGCTGAGGCACAAATCGCTTGAACCCAGGAGGCAGAGGTTGCCGTGAGCCAAGATCATGCCACTGTGCTCTGGCCTGGCGATAGAGCGACTGTGTCTCAAAACAAAAACAGAAAAAAAGCACACACAATGTGTGACACAAAAAGTGAACTCTCATGTAAACTATAGACTTTACTGAATAATAATGTATCAATATTAGGTCACCAATTATAAGACAAATGTTCCACACTAATGCAAGATGTTAATGATAAGGAAAGCTGGTGGGGGAGGTGGGAGGGAGTTGGAAAAAAGAGGGGTATGTGGGTATTCTCTGTCCTCTCTGTTCAATTTTTCTGTAAATCTAAAAGTACTGTAAAAAATAAAGTCTATTAAGTCAACAAAAAATTAGAAAGCCTCCTCCAAGTGTCTACTCGATTATCACCAAAGAGGAACAGCTGCGCTGCTAAAAAGCCATGCTAATTTTCTCAATGCCCTCTTTCTGTTTAATAAAGTAGGTAAAGTAAGTTTAAAAAAATGACATTTTCCTCCTTTGGGCCTCAACAAGTCTTTATTCTCTACTTCGAAAGGAAAAAACAAATCACTGGTAAACTTGTTCTTTTCGTGAAATGGTTCATATACCAAAAAAAAAAAAAAAAGGTAAACATGGTATCTAAATGAAATGAAAGGAAATTAATCTCTCTGGAGGACAGTCATCACATTTTATACAGGTGCTCTAGCTTTGTTTGAGATATGAAATAATATATTTATAAGTATACTCATCAGAAAGTCCTGATGCAGTTCAAAAAGGAGGCAGTTGTGACTTGTGTTTGACTAAACCACTTCAGTGTTTCAGGTTTAGAAAAAAATGACTTACAAACTTTGCCACTACTAGGACACCCATTTCATAGCAGATTTGCTCGTACTACATTGATTAGGGACTGAAAACATAATCTGAGAAGGATGGATCTATTTTGAGAGGTGGTGTATCTTCATTCTCACACAGATGCATTTATCCATTCACTCAGCAAGCATCTACTGAGCCCACTGAAAACCGGGGGAGAGGTCATGTTCATGCGGGAGACAGCGGGGAAAGATCTTATTTCCGCCCTCAACAAAATCACAATCTGTTGGGAGGACAAGAAATGTGATCATTGCAATACAAAATACTAATGTTTTCAGTGCTTTAGGAATGCCGTGGAGGGAGTTGGTCCTTTGCCTGAGGGAGCCAAGAGGCTTCTCAAAGGATATAACTAATTAGCCTGGAATCAGGACGAGCCATCTGAAATCTATTTCTGACCCACAGAATCAGGTTTATCACAGGCCAACCCATCTTTCACTGTTGGCAGTAGAGTAACTCGTTTATCTTCTACAGGAAGCAGAAAGACCCTGGCATAAAGAAAGAAAAAGCATGGATGTGTTAAAAGAAACAAAACAAAACAAAACAAAAAAACACACAATTTGTAAATTTAGAAAAAGAGGGGAGACTTAGGATTACAGCCTGCATGGTGACTATCCCATCCCACAGGCTGGAAAGCGAGACTCCAGCCAAGACCAGAGAGAGGCACTTCAAAAAAGGAGGGGTTGGAGTAGGAGCTTTAGGCTGAACAGGTTGGTTAAGCATGCCTATTCAACAGGTTACAGGAGAAGTTATGAATATTCATGAAGATGGTCCTGACACATGGGTATTGAACAAACATGTGTGTTACATCCATGTTCACTTTGGGGTGGAGACTTAACATTTAAATGTTAGGCTCTAGATGTCAGAAGGTCTTCTCAGGACATGAAGGCACGCAAGTGCACAATCTCCGTAAACTGGCCAAAACCAGTTACTGAAAAATTACTCAAATCAGCCTCTTGTCCAATCAAAGCTGTTAGTTATGGCTGGTGGAACAGGGGGCTAGTTACTCAGCATCTGATGGTGAGCTGCAAATTGTGTTAATATTGCTTATCTCGAGGCCAGTGCTTTTTCAGCTGCCAGAGAAAAAGAAAACCCTTGTGGCAGTTAAGAGCATAGTCTATTCCTTCAGTGTAGGGGGAGCGCGACTTAACCCTTGCCCAGCATAGCCTTGGGTCCTGTTTATAATTCAGTATCTTATTGCCATAGTCTGTTCTTTACGTCTTATGATCTCTATTTTCACATGAATGCTGGTCAGTTGTTGTGTCTAAACCATAAATGCAAGGGGAATATAATGAGGTGTGTCTGACCTCCTGTGCTGTCTTGGCAGGGAACTCGGTCTTAATGTTTTTCTGGGCTCCCCTTGGCCACAAGGGAGCCCGCTCAGCTGGTGGAGGGACTTAGGATTTTATGTTTAGTTTACAGATGGATTTCCAAGTGAGCACAAAAGTTTCAAAATTTGATCCTTTAATCATATTTTCCCTACAATGTTTTAGGTTCTTTACAATGTTTCAGCTGGCAGTGCTGAAACCAAATCATTTTTATTTAATTAGATTTTGGTAATAAAATTGTTTGTGATCTTCAGTAATACTAAATTAGAAACCATAATCACTCTTTGAATTTTTATCAAAAAGGTACTGATTATTTGGTTTTAAATATTCCCATCCTGGGCTCCTACACTGGTTGTCAATGGCCATCTGCCTTTGAGCACATCTACACTGTTTTAATAATAGAGGGCAGATGCTCTTGTTTTGGAAGTTCAAGACCTGTCCTTCTGTACTGCAAACTGGCCCTCACTTGAAGCACTAGATTACCAAGACAAATTCTCAGTATATTCTTAAAGCATCAGCAAGGCTGGGGCACCAAAAGAAACATTTTCGAAATAAGTTGACATGTGCCTGATTTGAATGCATCATCTATTTCCTGCTGGGACTTGACTAATGCAATATCGACAGGGTCCAGTACACGCTACTCCAAAATCTGGCACCTTGGCATAGTAGGGGAGGAAAAATATCTTTCTCACTAGATTCATGGCTCAGGCCCCTATAAGAGAAGAGATTAACAAGAGAAAAGCATACAAACTTATTTATTAAATAGTATACATTTTGTTTGACATGGGAACCTTTATAAGAAAATGAAGACACAGACAAATGGTGTACTGGTCCATTCTCACACTGCTATAAAGAACTGCCCAAGACTGGGTAATTTATAAAGAAAAGAGGTTTAATTGACTCACAGTTCAGCATGGCTGGGGAGGGCTCAGGAAACTTACAATCATGGTGGAAGGCACCTCTTCACAGGGCAGCAGGAGAGAGAAGAAGCGAGCAAGAGAGGAACTACCAAACACTTATAAAACGATCAGATCTTGTGAGAACTCTCTCACGATCATGAAAACATCATGGGGGAATTACCTCCCATGATCCAATCCCCTCCCACCAGGTCTCTCCCTCAACACCTGGGGTTTACAATTCAAGATGAGATTTGGGTGAGGACACAAAGCCTAACCATATCAAATGGCTAAACCTGTATGTTTTATGCTAGATTTTATGAAGAGTAGAGCCATGGAGAAATATGATAGGGCAAAAAGGATATGATTAAATGGTAATAAACTGCGGTAGGTGGGGGGAGGCACTTACCAAGGCCTGTTTGTCCAGATTCTTCTCTGAGACCCTTGATCTCCAGAGATAAGGATGTTTCTCTCCTCTAGGAGGGGAGGGGCCCTTTCTCATGAGGGTCTATGACCTGCTTCAGGGGAAGGCCAGGAAATCCTTCCTAGGTTTTATGATCTGCTTCTGGGGGAAATGGCAGGGCAAGATAAGAGTGGCCTTCCTGCTTCTGCAGTTTTCTCACATTCCTTCAGCTTCAAATATTCGCTATGCAAGGTGCCATATTTTTGGGTAGTGTGTCCTGAACCCTGTCAGTATTGTATTAGTTAAGTCCCAGCAGGAAATAGATGGTACAATTGAATTGGGCAAATTTGCATTTCATAAAGGAACTATTTACCAAGGAATAGTAGGGAAACCACAGAAGATAGTGCAGGGTCCTAGGATGGGTGACAGTGGCCCTGGGACCCTCTCCCCCTAGGCCTGAAGGGTCTAGGTCCTGGGAGGGTGGTCATAACCTCGAGACACAGTGCTGGGTGGGCAGGGCAATAGAGAGCCACTGTCAGCCCATGGTGACACTGATGTCACTCTCCTCTCCACCACTCGGTGCCTGCTCCCTCCCCCAGTGGCCAAACCCAACTGGAAGCTAGAGAGCAGTGGAACTAGCTGAGTCTGTTCATTCAGCCCACAAGACACAGAGCAGGGTGGAGAAAGGTAAAGACTGGAACAGGATGACAAGCAGAAGATATCCAGCACGGAATGTATTCACTGGTGGCACCAAAATAGCCTTGAATTATTTCATGTCTTAGTATATTATTTTGAAATATGTGGTTGGAGAGAAGCCAGTTTTCTCAGGCCTCCAAAAGTCTTCATTGGACCTCCTCATTTGGTATGTCTGACCTGGAAGAATAAGGATGTATAATTTGGTTCTCATCAGTCAACTCCAGCCCAGAATATCAAAGGCTCCCAAGGAGGGACCATATGTTCTGCTCAGTCTCAGTACACTGGCTGTGACCTTGAGAGGGGCTGTGCTGTCATCCTGAAGGGCAGGGCAGAGCTGTAACCTGCTGACTAGGCCACACATAGGCTCTGCCACCAGACAGACCCCCACACCCCCACACCTCTGTGTCTTTCCAGTGGCAACAGCGTACTTGAAGCCTGTCAGGGTTAGAGAGACACATACTTCAAGAGGCAAGCTGTCCCACTGGAGAGATAAAAAAGCAAACAAGCAAAGCACGGAGTCAACACACAGCCAATTTAGAAAATAATCGGGGCCAGCACAGAGCACCCCAATGGATTTTTGCAGGGGAAAATGTTTGTGTTATTTAATAATGTTGATATCTCTCACTAGCTCTCAGCAGTGAAAAGCAGCAGAGTGTCTTCATCTGCGCTCCGTACCAAAACAGAATATTTATATCTAAATATTTGAGTTAAACGTATCTTGTGTTTGTAGAGCATTAATGCTATTGACATTGTTCCATAGCTGTACTCTTTAGGGAGTTCGAATCTGTCTTCAATGTTAGTCAACAAACCTAAGGAAACACTTTAGTAGGAATCAGGACTGTGTATGCTACTCAAAGAGCCACTTGAATTGGAGGAGGGAGATGAACTCCGGCAGGATGGTGACAAAGGCAAGGATTGTAGAAAGATACCGGCTGCTATTCTTGCTCCTGCCAATTTCACTTTAGAGGGCATGCATTTGTCCTTGGTACAGTATGGAGGCTCCACTTCTGGAGAAAGACATGGTTCTCTCCAGAGCAATGTACCTTCTCCCTTCCCCGTGAATTCCTAGAAAGCTCTTCTCTAGCTTCTTGGCACTGACCTCACACACTTGAGCCCACTTCCCTCTGCTTAACCTGGCCCCTAATTCAGAAACTATGTTCTGATGTCACAAAAGGAAAAGTAATTTACTAACTGGGAGCTGAGCCATCGAGCAGGTGAAAGAGGTAACAAATGTTTGTGAGAGGTACCACACCCTATGTCTCACACTTGTCTCTGTATCTGTCACGTCCTCACCTCACTTGCCCTAATTTGTACCTCTGGGACCGTGTATGTCAGCTGAGGTCTGTGGGTGAGGGAGCGCCAGTCCCCAGGACAAAGGGAGGGTTGAATGCTCCATCCTCCCTATTCTGACCACAGAGCCCTATGAGCTGTTTCTGGTTTAAGAGCATGAATTGCAAGGATGCTTTATGTGGTGGGCCTCAGGCAGGTTAGGGAAGAAATCAGAGAGCCAATGGGAGACTCAGAGTTGTCATCAGTGACTTCGGCCTGCCCTGGGGCATCTGGTTTGCAGGAGGAAATGCATGAGATCAGATGCCAGTTACCCAGAGGCACAGAGTGACACAGCACAGTGGAAAGGAAGGCAGTGAGGGCAGATGGTGCCTGAGACTCAGGGAAGAGGAGCGATGACAAACACACCCACTCCACCCCTGCCTGCTCTGCCCAGTCTCCCCTCATCAGCCCCCCAAGTCCTCGCCCCCCTCACACTCAAGCCTTCTCCAGGAAAGGGTGGGCAGGGGCTGTGGGCCTGACTCTGCAGATCACGCCGCACAGAGGAGGGGAGGAGGAGCTCCTACCTGTCATTGCAGTTTGAGGCCTGGGACCACGGGAAGGTCAGCATGTCCCTAGTAGAACACGTGCATGGCAGCAGTAGCCCCAGTGCCCAGCCAAAACAGAGACAAGGCAGAGGCCATTGTGCTGTTAGGACTTGGTGGTTCCCGGGGAGAGGATATACTCCTGTCATTCAATAGGGGCCCAGAAATGTCATCTGGGCATCGCTGTCTAACTCTACTTCCCAGGGAAGAGGCGTGAGCAGCCGGAGTGGGTGCCACGGACCCACCTCAGTCCATCACTGGAGAGCTGCCCGCATCCTCCACCCATTTCTTTAACAGTCCCCAAGGGTCCCTGACGCTCTTTCCAGCCTCAGAAGCCCCCAGGGACCCAAGAAGCCAATTCTCACCTTCCTTGAGCTGTTTCTTCTGGAAGAACAGCCACTTCCACAACCACTACTGCAGGTTGTGGTTATTAACTACTACTGCGTTAAAAACTCGAACCCCCACATCTGAAGGTGTGGCCACAGGGCTCGTTGCCCTTGACCCTCAGCCGCTCTATCAGTCGACGCCTCTGCCTTCACGGCCTTTTCCTCCTCTGACATTCCCGGCCTCCCCGAGGCCTGCCTTCCCCTGTCTCCCTGGCCGAGCCCACTCTCTCACCTTCACTGTTGCCACTAGGTTATTGAGGCCTTTTGGTCATGAGCTCTTTCCACCAAATCAGTGCCTGAGGCTGCTGCATAACAATCTCCTTCCTTGATTAGAGCATCTTAATCATGCTCCAGGAATTTGCTTAAACAGATTAATCATTCTGGAGGACAAATTTAGAAGCTGTGCTCGCTGAGGGATCTGCTCTGAATGTCCCCGGGGAGATTCTAATGACAACCGCCTGTTGGGCCTTTGCCAAGGCCTTGGATGCCTCAGGGACTTCGACACCGGCTGGAAGCTCTACGCCCTCCGCAGGCTTCTCTTTGCTCCTATGGGCCTGCAGAGCAGGCTCTGAAACTCCTGGATGTGAAACATGGCGGGAGTTGGAGAGTAGGAGGCCCTGGTGCCCCCCTTCCCTTCCAGTGGACTCGCTGCACTCTAAGGAGTGGATTTGTGGGCCCCTCCTCAATAAAGTAAAGCCTTAGTCCACTCACTTGTGGCAACTGGACACCACAGATATTGGAGCCTCACCTCCGACCAACTTAATCAGGATTTCTGGGGTTGAGCATCTCTAATTTTGCAGGAGCAACTGAAGAGCCCACCAGGTGGTTCTAGTATACACCTAGGTTAAGGAATCACAGCAAAATCTGAGCACTATGAGATGGTTTACTTCTGTGCACATCAACGTGGAGACTCAGCCCCAAAGTGCTTTGGCACTGAAGATAGATCCATCTGGTACTAATAGACAATAATTAGTGTGCTCAGATATACCCAAAGTAGGTATTTACAAACCTACTTTGTAGGCAATGTTTCATGCGGTTTAAAAGCCAGTGCTTTGGATCAGACTATATGGATTTAAGTGCTGTTCCCCCATTTCCTAGCTCTGTGACCTTGGGTAAGTTAACTTCTCTGAGCCTCGGTTTTCTCATAGGGACTGTACCCACTTCACAGGATTGTAGAGAAGGGGAATAAGACTGTACATGGAAGGAGCTTAGAGCAGTGCTTGCCATAAGTAAGCTCCCACTTAACGTTAGCTGTCACTATTTCCTCATTCTTCTCCTCAGCATCACCATTTGGCTCAAGGACAGAACAGAATGTTCATAAGAAGCCAGGTCAGGAGGTTTTTCCCAGTGACAACCAATGAGGCTGAACTTGGAGCAAATCAGTGACACTAAGCCGGTCCTGTACCAGTCCCCTACCTATGTGAGGACTAACCAGGAATGAAAATGCATTCCTTTCAGGGCTTGGAGTCATGGGAAGAACCAGATTATTTTTTGGAAATTTTAAAAAAATGGTTGGGAAGGGAATCAAAAACAAAGCTGATCTAGTCAAAAGGGTGAATTCAGAAAACAAGTACAGGGAATGGTCCTCAGCACCACACACTTGTTTTTCATGTCATTGCTGTCCTGATCGAGCCATGCTTTATCCTTTAAATCTTGCCATATAAGGAACTGCTCAAATTCCATAGTTTCACAGAATGGTGGAAATAGTATTGCAAGCACAGGGCAGGAGAAGTTGGTGTGGTCTTGGAGAAGGGCACGTAGCTCGGTCTGGTTGGATGTACATGGCGTCTGCAAGAACACGCAGCCCTGAGCCATGCCAAGGAGTGTACAACTGATTCTGGAGGTTAGGGGACTCACTTAATTATGCAGGGAGACTAGTATAGAAGGAGTTTGTAAACAGATTTGGAGGGAAGATTGGAAGCAGAGACACTGGTCAGGAAACATGTTTAATCAGAGAAATAGACAAATGCAAAAATATTTAAGCATTTGTTAGAATTGTATTTAAAGCCTTCACATCTTTAGGAAAAAAAAAAATAAGTGATGTAAGTTTTAAACTAACTAAGACATATCCTTGGCACCAGCAACTGCATGCTATGTAAAATCACATTTGTTTTCGAAAATAGGGAATTACATTTCTAGATTGAGATAATTTTCCTTTTTCTTATATTAATCTTTGTTGCTTTTATAGACAGTAAATTGTCAACAGAAAGATAGATGACCCCTCATTTCACTTCAATAAATGCTTTTTGCACATCTGAATATGTATGATGCCATCGGACACTGTAGACGAAATTAAACATCTTTATAAGGGATACAAAGGAAGATGCATGTAATTCACCATATAGAGTGTGCTGGCATGGGAAGAAAATAAACTGGATATTAAAGTGGAAATTCTAAAAGGTCTTAACAGGCCAGGTGCGGTGGCTCACGCCTGTAATCCCAGCACTTTGGGAGGCCGAGGTGGGTGAATCATCTGAGGTCAGGAGTTTGAGACCAGCCTGGCCAACATGGTAAAACCCTGTCTCTACTAAAAATATAAAAATTAGCCAGGCACGGTGGCATGTGCCTATAATCCCAGCTACTTGGGAGACTGAGGCAGGAGAATCACTGGAACCCAGGAGGCAGAGGTCACAGTGAGCCGAGATCGTGCCATTGCACCACTCCAGCCTAGACAACAAGAGTGAAACTCTGTTTCAAAAAACAAAAAAAGCCTTAACAGACTAGGTGTGGCATTGTAGACAAGGTGGAAAGAGAACAAGATTTGGTATACTGTGACCTGAGCTCAAGTTTTAGCCCATGGAGGCCCAACACTGTGAACTCTGTGCTAGTTTGGTTTTCAGTCTCAGCTTCCTCTTCTATAAGTTGGAGGTAAAATACGTGGACTGAGTCACGTTGTTTCAATCGTGTACTTATACAGTGTGTTTCTTAGGCCCCAGTGGAAAACTCTACATTTATCTCTGTAGAATTTCATCATCTTGGTAGCAATTTTCAAACATGTGAAGGGTTAGTATATTTGTGGAGGGATTAGACATGGTCCATGTGTCCAGGGACTAGGAGCAAGACAGATATGGGCAACAGAAAGATAGAGAAAGGGGTCAGTATGAAAAAGTAATTTTCTAACTTTCAGAACAATCATAGTGTGCAGCCTTGGTGTCAGGAGGGGGTGGTTTCACCTGACTGGAGGTGATCCAGCACAGGTTGGAGACAACTGGATAGGGACACAGTAGAGAGGATTCAAGCATCGGGTGATATCTTTTCCAAACACAAAGTAGAATGACAAATGGCTCTAAATGAAATCTTATCCACATGCAGTGAGGGCACGCAGCAGGGGCAGCCTTCTGGTTGAAGACTAATGAGAAAGTTCCATTTAGGAGTCCTACACTGCCGTGAGCTGACTTTGCATCTAATACCTATTCCTCTTACTCTTTTTCTGAGTATTCTTTTAAATAAATAAATACATAATTTATTTATTTATTTATTTATTTATTTGAGACAGAGTCTCGCTCTGTCGCCCAAGCTGGAGTACAGTGGCGTGATCTCAGCTCACTGCAACCTCTGCCTCCTAGGTCCAAGCGATCCTCCTGTCTTAACCTCCCAAGTAGCTTGGATTACAGGCACCCACCACCACTTCTGGCTAATTACTGTATTTTTAGTAGAGACGGGGTTTCACCATGTTGGCCAGGCTGGTCTCAGACTCTTGACCTCAAGCGATCCACCCACCTCAGCCTCCCAAAGTGCTGAGATTACAGGCATGAGCCACCGTGCCCAGCCTATTTTAAATAATTCTTGAAATATATTTTACGGGATGTAAATATAAGACCTCCTTTCTTTCTGAAAAACGTGATTTCAGTGAAAAGTCGTTTAATCCTCAAGTACCCAAATAAGCTTAAAAATGCTAGATAATTTTAAATTTCTCTTGACATCTAGGAAGATATATAGATACACACACATTATACACACATATATTCACTCATTTATTCATTCATTTATTTTTGTAGAACCTGTAAACTTTTAACTATCATTTACTATAACAACTGAACTATAGGGAAAATGAACTAGGTCATTTTGTAAAAATGCATTTAATTACCAAGAATTTAGTATGGGGAATTAATTGCAGAAAACTTAGCTATAATACTGACTGAAATCAGTATTTTTCCACGTGCCTCTTATCAGCCTCTTATAGACTCACTCCTGAGGCGATGAGTTTTGAAATAATTGTTGAAAATGATTTATTGTATTCAATCTGGATGCTTGATGAAGTGGAAGCATTTATTGCTTTGTCATAATTATGTATTTATCTGAATGTTCTTAAAGATAATTACTTGGAATATTTATTTCAATGAAACTTATTAGGTAGAGGTTCATATAAACTATTATGTATGTGAAATTCCAAATTCATCTATCTGGTCTAAAATGCTCTCTAAAGAGGCAGGCCTTGAAAATGTCTAACCCTATAGTTGAGTCAAGCATCATCTGACTAGTGATTCTTGTCACCTGCATCCTGACCAGGAGAAGCAGGTCTTAGGTGCCAGGGCCATGGGTAATGTCCCATCAAAGGAAGTGGCCACATCTGTTCCATTCATTAAGCGTGACCTCAGCAAGCTATACTGACCAGTTTCTTCACAGAGCTCTATTTGCAGGAGGCAGGTCCCTATAGTTAGAAGTTTTATGTGCCTTTCTGTTCCAGCAATTTCTTTCCTATTTTATGCTCTGAAGTCATAGAGCAGTACTATCCTAATAATTCTCCACCCTGGATGCATATTTTAATCGTTGGAGGTGAAAAAAAATACAAATGTAAGTAGATAGAGCAGCAGCAATTCTCAAACTCTACATCAAACTCACCTGGAGAGCTTGTTAGATACAGGTGGCTGGGCCTCATCCCCATTCCCATCTCCATCTCTAGCCCCAGAGTTCTGATTCAGTAGGCCTGGGTAGGCCTGAGAATTTGCATTTCTAACAAGTTCCCAGGTAATGCTGAAGTGCCTGGTCCAGGGCCCACACTTTGAGAACCACAGACCTAGAGAACTGGAATTAATTTGTCTTAGATGGGGCCTGAGTATTTAGTTTTAAAAACATCCCAGGTGGTTCTAATGTGCAATTAGGGCTGCAAATGACAATTAAATCTGGTGGACTTCTTTCCCTAACATGCACTTTTTTATTTTATGTCAAAGTGTGACGTGAAAAATCTTATACCAAATACAAAGGTAACAGCAGCAACTGCTGAACGTTGAGTGTGACCTAATTTTGAATGAACTTACTGATTTAACTATTAGCAATAACTTGAGTTGTTAGCTCACATCATACTTGTAAGACTATGAATATCTTCTTAAAATAATTCTTACTGCATATTTTAAAAAACATAAGTACATGAAATTGCACTCCCAAATATTTTTCAATTTGTTCTACTCAGACCTTCCTAAAGTACTAACGAGCCCAGGCACAGTGGCTCACGCCTGTAATCCCAGCACTTTGGGAGGCCAAGGCTGGCGGATCACAAGGTCAAGGGACTGAGACCATCCTGGCCAACATGGTGAAAACCTGTCTCTACTAAAAATACAAAAATTAGCTGGGTGTGTTGGCACGTGCCTGTAGTCCTAGATACTCGGGATGCTGAGGCAGGAGAATCGCTTGAACCCAGGAGACGGAGGTTGCAGTGAGCCGAGATTGTGCCGCTGCACTCCTGCCTGGTGACAGAGCGAAACTCTGTCTCAAAAAAAAAAAAAAGTCTAACAAAATGTTGAACAAACATGGAGAAGCTAAGCAAACAATGTGGTATTGACTATAAATAACGGCACAGTATAAAGTATTTTAGATATAATAGGCCCATTTCAAATTAATGCCATCACTAAAGAGCCTATAAACCTTGATTTAGAATTAAATCTTATGTTGTTATCATGTATCACTCTGGATCAATAAAGACAGAATAAGCAAATAGATTTGGGAAATTTTGTTATTGATAAATCATTGAAACAGAGTATTGAAGAGATGTTTTTAAAGGTTCACAGATGTGTTTCCCTGCATACATGCCCTGAGACTCTGCATCACGGCTCCCTTTCGGGTACCAGTAGACATTATCCTAGAGAAGATTTTTTTTTTTTTTTACCAGAAGGCTGAAAAGTTCTAGTTAGCACACAGCTTTGCCTATCAGGGATTATCAGGACTCCAGGGTAATTTGTAATTTCATACAATAGGCATGTGCTGTAATAGAATTCTTTAAGACAGCTATGATTCAAATATGGATAAGGGGAACTTTCAAATATTAAGTGGCATTGGAATTTTAAGAGTTTTTTTGAAAAACAAAAACAAAACCCTGAAGTCAGTATGTATACCTACTTGCGAAAGCTTCATTTCTACCTGCCATTACAGAAGGGTTCCTTCAGATGGAACGTGATAGGTACACAGCGCTTTACAGTTTTCAAGACACTTCTACATATATTGCTCATAGAATCCAGGCTGTTTTAAAAAATCACTTTAGAAAGGCTGAGACAGGAAAGTAGCCAATAATGTGTCTGCTCTTGTTCAATGACATTTATCCATGAACTGTATTTGTCTGGTAGCAGCTGAACCTGAGGTAGCAGACAAGCCACAAACAAAGCAGGGACGAGGAGACGAGGAGGGGGTAAGGAACAGAGCTACCTGCCGGAAAGATAGAAACGCACTGCTCTGGGCAACGCTGTCCAGGAACGCTCAGCTCCAGAGCTGGACGGCTCTCAAGGCTGCAGATGATCAGGGCAGAAGCCCGGGGGACCCTTATCACCCAGAAAGGAATCTAAAACCAGACAGATGAAATTGGACACCGAGAGAAATTCGAGGTCAAGGACACCATAGCCAGAAGTGGCCAAGATACGCAAAACAAGAACAGAACAGAACAGGAAAATGGAGAGAAGGAAGGAACATCGAATTAGGGAACCGAGCGCGGCTGCAGGGGCCAGGCCAGCGCATGGCCACTTTTTTTCCTGCGGCGCAGCTGGCATCATCCTCTCACCATTTTCTCCTTTGGGAGGAATCAACGCCACGGTTTCAAGCTTCAACCTCCCCCGTTGACTCTTGTCTTGATTCCGAGAGAAACCATGCCTTGGGTAAAGGTGTCTTTAAGGATCTGTTGCATGCTTTCGTATTTCCTTTTATCAAAATAATAGGCCACCATCTCAGATTAGCTTAATAGGTTTGTCGTATCAGTTTAAAATATTAAGAAATATTTTTCTCATAGTTTTTATGTGGTGGAAAGATGGGTGCGGGTTAATGAATATTCTTTGCTACGGCCAGAGAAAATAAAAAAGGGCCCACACAGTTCTGAAAGCACATTTTTAATCCCCTTCATTACCAGACTAGAAAGGGTATCAGTTGTCTTCTTCCTAGACATACAATAATGAGTACCAGGCTTGAGTCCTTATCGCCCGCCTTCATTCCTATGCACTAAAGCAGCTTACCAAGCCCGATGCTCTCCACGTGACTCGGCTCTGCGTTCCATCCACGGAAGAAAGCGCCACGCTGCGTCCTATTTGCAAGGCCTATTCCTTTCACCTTCTAAGTCACATTTGTTATCTCTCTTGTCACAGAAGCTGATTCGACAACACATATTCAGTTATATCTTCCCCTTCATCTCACGCCGCAGCCAGCATGAAGGGACGCACCTGGCATTTAAACCTGGGTGCTGAAATGCCTCGTGGCTTAAACCGCTCGCTAAGGATTCCCACTTACATCTTTGCAGCAGCTACATTTTGGTAAACGAGTGATCTGTGCTTCTTGAATGGAGAGGCTGGCCATTTCCCTGCAGCCATATTCTCCTTGTGGGCGATCCCTTGAGCATTCTCCTTAAGTGGTGCTTAGAAGATGCCCAGGGGTTCTGAACACAAGGCCAGACACTAGCATCAGTTTTCTGCATTGATGGAATCCTACTCCTACTGCTGATCACAAGACTAAGAAGCAGCAAGGGGGAATGGGGCGGGGCCAAAGCCTGGGTGTTGAGAGGAGGGGCAGGGGGCGGAGTGAGGAGGGGTAATTGCTGATCTCCAGTGCAGCTGCCCCTCTGTAGAACAATCCTGGGGAGTGGGCCTGGCTGCCAGGAGAGGTTCTGGCAGGTCGGTAGGGAGGGTGGGCAAGGGGGGCCCAGGCACAAGGTTCAAATGCCAAGCAATCTCAGGGACAAACAGGCAGTACCTCTGGTAGCAAACGAAGCCATCAGGCACCCTGAGGGATGAGCTGAACCCACCGTGGGATCTCAGGCAGGGCCTCCAAAGGCAGCAGGTGTGACAGGACCAGCACCATGGGTGAGGCAGTGTGCGGGCACACAGGGCCCCGAGCTTGTTTGAGGCTCTGCTGCCGCCATCTTGAAATTTAAAATAATTCTTTCACTAGGGACTTGGCATTTTAATTTTTTTAATTTTATTTATTTTAGTTTTTACTGTTCCAGTCCTAAAAAATGCGACCTGGATTAGGGAGGGGAGGTCAGTGTTTCGTCTAAGGTGATGGGATCCCAGCCAACAATTTAGGGCTTGGGGTAAAACTTCCCCCAATTTCACAATCTCCATCACTCTCTCTCTCCTTCCCCTGCTTGATGTTTCTTTACAGCAGTCTTCACTTCCTGAAATTAAAGTGATTCTTGTTTACTTTGTTTATTGCCCATCTCCCTTTTGCCTGTAGGAAGCCAGGACTTTGTCTATCTTGTTCACTGCAGCATCTCCAATCCCTACAACAGTGCCTGGCGCATGCAAACAAGTGCTGAATGAATGACTAACTTCAGGCCTTGGGAAAGGTAAGACCCCAGGATCCCAGAGGTCCTGCTGCATTCCATGGGGATGTGGGCAGAGTCTGGAAGTAACTCAGTCCTGTGCAGAGTCTCAGGAAGAAGAGGAGCTCTGTGTCAGGAGGAGAGGATCCTGTGTCTAGGGAGAGATCTGCCATAAGGGTGAGATCGGTGGATATGTTGCAGGTGGGAGAATCACTAGGGAACCTGAGGCAGGTGAAGGTAGCGTAAATAAGATTGGAGGTTGGTAACACTCAATTGTTTTTTTTTTTCTTTTTTTTTTTTTTTGCTGCCTGAGAGTAATATCCAAATTGGCAATTGATATGCCAGCTTACGTTGGCTTGTTCCAAAGGTAAAGCTAAAGTGGAAATGTGCTAAGTTACTGACCCAGCAGAGTAGAAGCAACTTCCAAAGTTTCACAAAAGTGTCTACTGATTAGAATTGCCTATGGGGCTTGATTTAAGACCCCCACTGATGAGGCCACCACCCTGTAACATTTTAGGATTGTCAGAGCACGAGCTTATGTCAATGCACTTCTCGTTATCTGTCAGTGCACTGTGCTCACGAGGCCCTGGATCCTGAGGTGCAAATGCATGTAGGGGTGACCTGAGCCTGGAGTGTACCTGGGACTCATGAGCGACAGCTCTGAACCTTTGGAACTGTTTTCAAAATGTTCCAAATGAAACAGACTTTTCTCTTTATGATCTGAGCACTTCCAAAATATTTTCTTATCTCTGAACTAGCCTCCCACCTCCCCCTGACTTGCATGATGGAAAAACCGAGGTGCTGTAGCTGTGGTTTTAATAAACGATAAGCTTGTGTCCCTGTAAGCAAAACATCATAAATTTTGGGCCGGGCGCGGTGGCTCACTCCTGTAATCCCAGCACTTTGGGAGGCTGAGGTGGGCAGATCATGAGGTCAAGAGATTGAGACCATTCTGCCCAACATGGTGAAACCCCATCTCCATTAAAAAAAAAAAAATACAAAATTTAGCTGGGCATAGTGGCGCGTGCTTCTAGTCCCAGCTACTCCAGAGGCTGAAGCAGGAGACTCCCTTGAACCCGGGAGGCGGAGGTTGCAGTGAGCCGAGATCGCGCCACTGCACTCCAGCTTGGTGACAGAGCAAGACTCCGTCTCAGAAAATTTGGAGGCATTGGCATTGAAGAAATATGTTGATTTCCAATTAGCCTGAATGACATGTTGGAAAACTAGGTAAAGCAAAAAAAAAAAAAAAAAAAAAAACCTTTAATCAGCAAACCTGCTGCTGTGCCCAGTAGGGTCACTCCTCCTGGTCTCAGGTTAGATGAAACTTTCACCTCCACCAGTCAGAGCAGGTGAGCACCAAAGGATGAGAGACTGTTGGGTTTGTCATTTAGGCAGGATGTGAGTTTCATTTAATAAGGAGGAAATTATGTTTTCAAGTGTTTTGTTTTTTCTAGCTTTATTGAGGTATAATTGACAAATAATTGTGTGTTTAAGGCATACGTGATGTTTTCACATATGTATACATTACAAAATGGTTACCACAATCAACCTAATTAATATATCCATCACCACTTTGGGAGGCCGAGACGGGCGGATCACGAGGTCAGGAGATCGAGACCAGCCTGGCTAACATGGTGAAACCCCGTCTCTACTAAAAAAAAAATACAACAAACTAGCTGGGCAAGGTAGCGGGCACTTGTAGTCCCAGCTACTCGGGAGGCTGAGGCAGGAGAATGGCGTAAACCCGGGAGGCGGAGCTTGCAGTGAGCTGAGATCTGGCCACTGCACTCCCGCCTGGGCGACAGAGCGAGACTCCGTCTCAAAAAAAAATATATATATATATATATATATATCCATCACCTCCCACAGTTACTTAACTTTGTGTGTGTGGTGAGAACATGTAAGATCTGCTCTCTTAGCAAATTTCTAGTATAGAATACAGTAACTGTAGTTGCCATGCTGTATGTTAGAGCTCCAGAACTTCTTTAACCTGCCTAAAATGTTGAGCCCTTTGACCCCATCTTTCCACCCCTGCCCCATTCCTCCTGGCAGCTATTATTCCACTCTCTGCTTCTATGAGTTTGACTTTTTTATTCTATAGAAATGAGATCATCTAGTATTTTTCTTTCTGTATGTGGCTTATTTCACTTAGCACGTCCTTCAAACTCATCCATGTTGTCTTGGATGACAGGATTACCTTGTTGTTTTAAGGCTCAGTAATATTCCATTGTGTATATACACCACATCTTCTTTATCCATTCATCATCAATGGACGTTCAGGTAGCTTCCATATCATAGCTACTGGGAACAGTGCTGCAATGAACATGGGAGTCCAGATGTCTCTGATGATGATTAAGTATTTTATTTTTGCCTTCTCTACAGCATAGTGGTTAAGTCCAAGATCACTGAAGCCAACAAGCCTGGGTTCAAATCCCAGCTCTGATACTTGTTAGCTCTGTAACCTTTAGCAAATTAACTTCTCCGTGCCTCAGTTTCCTTATCTGAAATATGAATTCCTAACATATTGGGGAGGATTCAATGAATTTATACATATAAAACACTTAGAATGGGGCTTGGTGTATCCTAAGAATTCAATGCATTTTGGCTATTCTTGTCATCTCATTATTCTTGTCACCATTTTTTCAGCCCATCTCTTCTGATGGGGAAATCAATGTCTATTCTCTCATTTATCCTATTCCTGTTTGGATTTACAGCTCTTGAGGCAATGGTGTGGATTGAGTTTTATGACATTTCTCATTTTTTCATCTATTACTTAGTCAGTAAAGATCTCTGCAGTTTAGAAAAAGGCATAGCATGAACGTCTTTAGTGCAGGGAATGGAATGAGTGCTGATTCTGACCTCTGGAGGCCTGACCTACTGATCACAGTGTCACGGCTGAGTTTCCCGCCTGTTAGACACAAGCTGTTTAACGTGGTGACCAAATATATCAGGTGACAGGCAAAGAAAGATGAACTATGGATGTGGAGAATACCATTTATGATGTTCATTTAGGGTCCCCTAGAGTCAAATCAAGTCTAAGACTCACTGGAAAGAATAAGAACCAAATCAAACCTGTTATCACAGTGGAACATCTCTTTCCAAGGCACCTTATAACCAGGCATAACTCCAAGTCATGTAATCTGCAAAACGGAGATAATTACACCTGCCTGCTCTGTGTCACACAGAGGCAGTGTGAGGATTAATTAAATAATGACTGCCAAGAACACCAAGCTCCTTTGAGATAAACGCTCTACAAATGCAATCTTAGATGATTAGTCAAAATTTTATTCTGTAAATATCAGGACAGACCTGCAGCTTATGAGACCACGTTCATAAAGACCACATGTGCACTGCTGGAATTCCCCCAGAGGATAGAAGGCATGTCTGGAAAATTCCTGACCACCAAACTAATACATTTCTAGAGAACCTTTGTTGTATATAGTCCCACATAACTCGACACATGCTTTCTGAACTGTTATCAGAGTCTCACACCAGGTGCCTGCATTTGGAGTCGTATCTTCCATAGTGACATTGCTCCCTTCCAAATGAATATCTCTTCTGTGGTTGGGGCTTCATTCAGCTGATTCCACTTCACGTGACTTTATCTTCATCATTGTAGGGTGACCCTCCCAGTTTTCCCAGAATGCAGGACTTTCAATGCTAAAACTGGGGCTAGTCCTGGGAAATCAGGGTCAGCTAGTCAACCTAACATGGTGTGCAATAATAATGATACTGTGTTGCTTTGTAACCTCCTGGAATTTACTTCTGAGTCTTGGTAACCTGTTCTATAAAATATTGAGGTCAAAACTGATAACAAGAAATTATTTTGTGAAAGGTGAAGTTCTAAATTATTTATGCTTAATACCACAACTCCTGAAAGAAGGCATTATCATTACATCCATTTGACAGACGAGGCACATGAAGATAAGGGAATTTGCTTAATGTTACTCAGCTGGCAAATTGGCAGGGCTGGAGTGCCTCGCCAGGTGATGAGGTACCAGGCCCCTGTTCTTAAGCATCATGCCATACTGGCTGTCTAAGAGAACTTCTAGGGCTCAGAGTTGATAATTTTCATATAAAAAGAGGCCATTTTGTTTCTTTATTTCTATCTATTGTAACAATAAACTAAGGGGACATATCTGTTCTTTTTCTCTGATTGAAAAAGCAAAACACCGTAGGACTCCCTGTGCAAAATGAGCAGCAAATCTGTTCTCTCTCTTTGGATTGCTCCCCTCCCACTGAACCGTCCCGTGCTGCAGCCCACACCAGACAGGCGAGATGATGCTCCTTGCTTGACCGGCTGAGCTGCAGCTCTCTATCCACTGGGTCAGAATTGGAACAGGCATCCAGCGCCTCATGAATGCAGACCTTTCCCCACTCCACTCCTCAAAAACTCAGGTATCCTGGGGTTAAGCTTCTTTTTCTTTTTCAAACTGCAGATAAAAAGTACTGGCTACAACTCCTTTCCATTGCAATTGAGTTACCGGCTCACAGTCCCAAGTTTGGTCGAGCAAGGAGCATCATTGCTCCTGTCCTGTGTGGGCTGCAGCACGAGCCAGTTCAGTGGGAGAGGAGCACTCAAAAGAGAGAGAACAGATTTGCCGCTCATTTTGCACAGGGAGTGTTTGCTATGCAGCTGCCGCAACAAAACACCACAGACTGGGTAGTTTAAACAACACACTTATTTTCTCACAGTTCTGGAGTCTGGAGGTTCAAGATCTGGATGCCACCATGGCCAAGTTCTGATGATAACCCTCTTCCTGGCTTAAGGGTTAGCTGGCTGCCTTCTCACATGTGTAGGAGTGAGAGGGCGAGCCGGTGAGCTCTAGTGTCTGTCTCCTCCTATAAGGAAACTAATTCCATCACGAGGGACCCACCGTCACGATCTTATCTAAATCTCATGATCTCCAAAGGCCACATCTCCAAATAGCATCACATTAGGCATTAGGGCTTCAACATATGAATTTTTTTTTTTTGGTGGCGGGGAAAATCACAACTCAGTCCATAGCAAGAGCTAATTGACTATCTTCAGGGTAATCACTCCACTCTAATGGGGGAGAACTAACTCTGGTAACTTAAAGGTTATTTTTTCCCCTTATTGTGCCTAAACCAAAGTGGCTTTCTGATCCCCGTCTTTTTTCTGTATAAAAAGAGCAAAAAGTAATTTTCGTGTGCAGGAGAGGTTCTCATTCTACCTGTGAAAAATAGTATCAGCGTACTTAGTTTGGGGCTTAGTGTTTTAAGGATGGTAGCTCCAAGAGGCCTTAGCATATAACATTCCTACCCTTGATTTTGAATTCAAAATTCAGATTGAAGTGGCTCAATCAAAGCAAAGTATTATTTTTTTCCATTCTATAATTAGCCATCGCCAATAGCTAGTTGTCTAGCTGTTAATTCCTGTTTATATCCTGTAGTTCTTCAGCACATGCAGAATCGCTGTCACAAATCAGGGAGCGGAAAACAGACATCATGTGAAACACAGGGGAATGTGATTGGCTTGCTGAGCCAGAAAGATTAGGCCTCCGAACAAGTGGTCTCTGATTAACTCTGAATTCTGACTGATTGGAGGTGTTTCACACATCAACAAATTCTACGGATGTTTCTATCGTCCACCTTTGGTTTGTTTTCATCACTATGCCCAGCCATTCCACCACTCAAGCTTTGGTTTCATGAAAAAAGCAAAACATTAAAACGTTTAATATGTGTTTGTGCTATCACGCCACCTCCCTGGAAACACCAGTCATTTTCTGAGGAGAGTAAAAACTAGGTTAATTATGGGAGCCTATGCCAGAGGTGACCTGGCACGAATCCCACCTTCCATGCTTTTTGTTGGTTGTCTTTGTCTTAGGGTTTTTGCAAGAATTAAATAAAATAATTTGCATATGTAAAGTGCTTAACATGGTGCCATGTGCAATGAATATTAGTTCATTTAATTATTTTAATAATCCTGTGGAAAAAGTTGTTTTCCCTTTGTATGACATAAGAACAGGCAGCTGAATGAATATTTGTTGAATGAAGATTATCTAGACCAGTGGTTTCCAGAATTTCGGATTTCAAGGCTCATTAAAACTAAAAAGGAAATTGGGATTGATGCGGGGCTGCTTTTTATTTTTCTAAGCTGAGGCATGTGAAAATTAATTTCCAGCTCTAGCAACAATATGGTGTTACAAACAAAAGAAGTTGTACTGCAGCTATAATATAGAATTAAAACAGAATAGATTTAACTTATGGAAAGGCATGTCTTTACTGCTGTTTTTTTTGATTTGTTGAGGAATGGTGGAAGTAAGGTGGTCTGGCAGAGGACACGAACTCACATTTAGAAATCTCTAATCCCATTCAAACCTTTGCCTCCATAAACTGTCTGAGCCAAGTTGTTGTCGTTCCTAATTTTAGGGATCCTTGGGCATGAAGATTTCACAGTCTTCCTGGCAGCTTCTTCCAAAGTTTAATCATGCTTAAGTTATGTCTGAGCCGCCAGAGGATTGAATCCAACCAATGAAAAAAGGCAGCCTGACCTGTCTGCCTTCTGGGCGGGCTGTGCCTTCTGAGGTGTTCACATGTATAATCAAATCTCCTTGTGGTCATTCAGATTTGAAGATGAGCCTCACTCAGAGCAAGCAGTCCTAGAATTAAAAAGAAAAAAAAGTAAGCAATATGTGACTCTAACTGAAGGCTTTTTGCCCATTCCCTCTGGGAACATATAAGAATTCTGGAAGTATTTGAATCTATATAATATCCTTATGTCAAGTCATGAGATCTTCAATCAGAGTAAATATGAAATTACAGTAAATATGAAATCAGAGTAAGTATGAAATATGTCATGGTCTGGTATACCTCAACATAAAATCCCACACAGCCATTTGAGCCACTGGGTATGTTTTACTCTTCATAGAAATTTCTGGGCCTCATAAAAGGACTTTTCATGTAAAGTAGTTATAAGAAAATGAAGTCAGACTCTCTCCACTTGACATTTGTCACAATCATTGCAATGATATAGTTTGGGTATTTGTCCCCTCCAAATCTGATGTTGAAAATGGATCCCCAAAGTTGGAGGTAGGGTCTGGTAGGAGGCGTTTGGGCCAATGGGATGGATCCCTCATGAATGGCTTAGTGGCCTTCTCATGATTAAGTTCTCACTCTTAGTTCCTGTGAGATCTGGTTATTAAAAAGACTCTGGCACTTCTCTCCTCTCTTTCTCGCTTCTGCTCTCACCATGTAACACACTGACTCCCCTTCCCCTTCTGCCATGACTGGAAGCTTCCTGAAGCTCTTACCGGAAGCAGATGCTAGCACCATGCTTCTTGTACAGCCTACAGAGCTGCAAGCCAAATAACCCCATTTTCTTTAGAAATTACCTGGCCTTGGGTATTCACAAGGGTTTCCAATCTTTTGGCTTCCCTGGGCCACACATAAAATACACTAATGATAGCTGATAAGCAAAAAGAAATTGCAAAAAGAAAAAAAAAATCTCATAATGTTTTGAGAAAGTTTACGAATTTGTGCTAGGTAGAATTCAAAGCTGTCCTGAGCTTCATGAGTCCCATGGGCCGCAAGCTGGACAAGCTTACTTTATTGCAACACAGACTAAGATATGCAAGGATCTGAAGTTTGTTGCTACTCAGAATGTTCAGTAGTAATCTGGGAGGCTATATATTCCTTTTGGGGAAGGGTCAAGTAAAATAGGAGGACTGACTTTATTTGTTAAGAAGATTAATTTATGTTACAGATAAGTTCCACAGTGGGGCTGAATTCTCTTTATCCTTTTTTTTTTTTTTTTTTTTTTGAGATGGAGTCTTGCTCTGTTGCCCAGGCTGGAGTGCAGTGGCCGGATCTCAGCTCACTGCAAGCTCCGCCTCCCGGGTTTACGCCATTCTCCTGCCTCAGCCTCCCGAGTAGCTGGGACTACAAGTGCCCGCCACCTCACCCGGCTAGTTTTTTGTATTTTTTTTTTTAGTAGAGACGGGGTTTCACCGTGTTAGCCAGGATGGTCTCGATCTCCTGACCTCGTGATCCGCCCGTCTCGGCCTCCCAAAGTGCTGGGATTACAGGCTTGAGCCACCGCGCCTGGCCTCTTTATCCTTTAAAAATAAAAGCACAGTACCAAAAATCCATCATTTTTTTTTGTTTCTTTTAAGTTGGGTCTATACAAGGCAGCTAGTTACAGAATATGTTTCATTATTTGCATCCATTTGGTGTCTACATATAGCCTGAGAATGGTGAGAAGATTCGAGAGAACACGAATTTAACTTGAAATAAATTTAGAGGACAATCAAAAGAATTATTCTAAGACTCTTCCTGATATAACAAATCAATAGAAATTTTGAAGTAAAAGTTGGGCTAAGGCTTTCTTACTCTTCAGTGTCTTATTAAATCATGTTTTACAGTCATTTACCCTTCAGTCCTTACCTAAAATGACATCTTTTCTGTAGCCTCCAATCAGGACAGATGATTCAACAGAAGAGTTGAAATTGTTATTATACTAGAAAGCTTCAACATCTGGGTTCACTGTATCTGAATGTGAACAGAAAACGACATTATAAAATATCAACCTGTAGTCTCAATCATCAGGATATTTACATATTTTAGTGTTTTTTTTTTAAAAAAACCACCTTCAAATGAGTCTAATGAATTTCTATACACACATACATACACAGACATTCATGCCGTGAACCAGGGAATTGCCAAAAGCACACTCCCCTTTGTGACTAAATGTTACCACTACATTAAAATGTTTTCTAGTTCTGAATCAATAAAGAAAGGTTTATGTTAAAAAAAAAAAGCTCCCAAGAACCCGACAGACAGCTGAAAAACAGGAAATATGTTGGCTTTAATCAATATACACCATTTTAAGTGAAAGCATCACTCCTCAGAAAAGGGAGTGTGCTTTGGGGAAGGCAGAAAGACGTTGTTCTGTGGGGGGATTTCTCTTATCCAGGTGACTCTTTGTAATAAATTCTGAAAACTAAAATTAAACAGTAAATGTAGATTCCCTCTATCATATGTGGGTGTTTTGAGTAAAGTCCTAATTGTGCCCTTTGTCCTCCTCCCTCAGAAAATAGAATCTTTAAACAAACAGGGAAGGGCCCAAGACTATACGAATTCACTCAATAGGACTCTTGCCAAAAGGAAGATGTATCACTGTTAAAATGGAAATGGCTCTAGTGGGCTTTCACAATCTAATGCCCCTGCTTTTAGCAAATTCAAGAAACTAGGACATTACTGGGTCCATATCCTATCAAGGGATTCTCTTTTGAATACAAAGCACAGCCTAGACTGTGTGAAGGACATCTGAGAAGGCCACACAAACAGAGCAGGGAGAATGGTGGTAGTGTTTAAAGAAAACCTTCAGTGGAGTGATTGGAAACCAAAGCCGTGTAAGGATAATGCTTTCCAGGATGATTTAAACAATCATCCTCAAAGGTGCAACTCTCTAAGTGAGTATGGACCATGTCTCCATAATGCTGTGTCTTTGCTAATGTATTACAGCATTAGTGCTATTTATAATCAACAAAATTACTAACACTGTAATCATGCCAGTTTGGTGATAGTAATTATGACAGAATAAACAGCAGTCAGAATGCCTTTGCTGCAGTTATTGATGTTGATGGCAAACACAGCCAAGGAAGGTTTGTTTTGTTTGTTTTTTCCCTTTTTCAGGAAGCCATCCAAGCAGGCAGAACCTGCAAGTGTTGGCCAGGAGAACGGTTTTATATACCTTTTAAAATTAGACTTCCTGAAAGGAGATGTCACAAAGGTTCATTGGCGAAGATTTGTAAATAGTTCACTTATTTTAAAAACTAATCACATATATGTTTCTGTAAATTATACTTGCAAACATATGCATTCCACCATTCCCCCTCGTGGAAAGGCTGTGGCTAATCCATATTTGGAGCTGACACCCTTTCTGGGTCCCCTCTTTAGCGAGATCACACACATGTGCTGCTGCCCCACCGAAGCGCCTGCGCATTAGAGTTCCTTCTGTACTACTCTGAGCAGTTCCTTATGCGTCTCTTACCACTGGTGTTGGCTAAAAAATAACATCCAGAGACTTTGCTATCTATAATTAAGAGCTCTAGTGCTACTAGTGATATAAGGATTGAACTGATTGAGAAACAGACATTTTATCTTCTGGTTGGCTTTATTTCCTTGTGGATTAAATTATGAGTGAATGTTTCTCTCATTTCATACTTTCCCCGTAAGTGGTCTTTTCTACAGCAAAATTACTACTCATTCTTAATAACTACCAGATGATAAAGTGAGCTGTCTATTTGGGAGACAGTGGGTATGCATTCCAATTATTCCATTCATCGTGTTTGCAGGACAGCAAAGGGGAGGGATTTCTGGGGTCTCTGGAGAGGGTGGCTTAAAAGACTACAGGAAGTTAGTATCAACGCTTTGCTTCTTGATGGAAGACAGCTTCATGATAGCTCTGGGATTGAATAGGCAAAGGCAAATAAAACAAAATCAATCGCCTTACAGTTAGGAGCTCTGTTAAACAGAGCACTTGTTTGAGCTGGTTTTTAAAAGTCCATGCCCTTTGACTCAGCAATGAACATTTCTAGAGATTTATCTTAAGGAAATAACTAGATCAGCAGTGAACATTTCTAGAGATTTGTCTTAAGGATATAACTAGATCCATGGCAGAGATGTGCATTCAAGGATATTGTCCACATCATTGTTTATCATAGTCCCTATCTTGGCTCTGAACAGGAGAGATTAGGACTTGTCTGGATACAGGTAGTTTATTTCCAAGATGATCCTGGGAAGCAAGAGGCAGAGAGTAGGGAAGAGGGAAAAAGCAAATGTAGTGACGCTGATGCCTTGGGCTGCCAGGACTCAAATCCACAGCGCCTTCTCTCGCGACACTCACAAGGTCTCCTGAAGCGTTTATTCACCAGTTCTGCCCCCACGGGTGGAGGGTTGTGGGGGGGGGGGGGGGGGGGGGAGTGCAGGGAAGACTCCCCTTTGCCTCAAGGCTCTTTAGCATCGGAAAAGGGAAAAGCCGCTGTGCTGGCTTTTCCATGTGGGGCTGTCAGTACCAGGTGAGGCTGAGCTCTCATGATAATGTTCATTGCAGCTATGGCTGAAACCAGAGGCAGGTCAAAGAACACAACCCTGGGAAGCAGAGGCGTCCATTATTATAAGCCGAACTGGAAACACCCAGAAGATCCACTCACTGAAAACTGTTTAAATAATTCTTACAGATACACACAGCAGAGGGTTTTGTAGTCACTGGCAATTATGATGTCTGTATTTATTTATGGACATAAAGAGGCATGTGCCAACAATAAAAAACATGTTACAAAGCAGGATATATACTATTTTTTAAAATCTATAAATGTACAGATGTACCGCAGGTTATGAAACACACAACAGATATGAATTTGTTTTATGCAAATTGCTCCATAAGGTACATAATTTAATTTTAGAGATGTGGACACTTGTACATCCAGTGCAAGGCTAAACATGGGACACACATTTCAGAGCCCCACAACCCCTTTCCCATGCCCCTCACTGTGTCCCCACCTGTCTCCGTCACCTGCTGTGATCTCTGTGTGTCAGCCACGCTAATTCCATGTAGTTTGTGTCATTTCCCCTTTACTGCCTTCTAATCACAACTGGAAAGTGCTGATAAGGACAGAGGCTAGGAGTGTATTTGAAGGCTTAAAGGAAAAGATCCACCACCCCTAGTACAAAGTTGGTGGCTAGACACGGGTGGCTCAATAATTTTAAAGATCTTGTCTTTTTTTTTTTTTTAAATCATTTTAAAAGGAACGATAACACCATGAATGGTGATACAAAAAGCCGCAGAAGCAAATCGAAAGCATTTCAATGTATATGAAATACGATTTACTTAAGACCTTTGAAAAACTGATGATTGCATAAATTGCATAAGTTGGAAGATGTCTCTATTCCCTAGGGAAAGTGATTTTCTCTGGATTGGTGGAATTTCAAATTATCTTTCTTTGTTGGCATTTTCCCAATATTTCTCAAAAATTATGTTAGTTAAGAAAGCATGATGATGACAGAGACAGGGATGAAAGACACAGCATCTTTTTAGTCACTTGCAGTTATTGTGGGAAATTTCCATTAATAAACACAAAGAGGCCGTTCCAGGGCATCTACGTAGGGATCTGTTGGAAGGAGCAAGCTGAGGCGGTGTTTCATAGCACTTCAGATAAAACAGAGAAAATGGCAATTCCGATTGTCTATGTTAACAGTGAGGGAGAGTGGCTTATAGTGATTATGGACAAAGCTCCTCCTCGCCACCCCCTTTAATCCCTGACATCTCCTCTAGCCATCCTAAAAGGCGGTGCCTGGGTGACCTTGCAAGCGGCAAGTGTCTGGCTGGGATCTCACCTCTTTCCGTGATAACACAAAACTAGCCTTTTGACCTCATAGCAGAGCAAGGCCAGGTGGTCTGGAACGTGGTTAGCCACAAGCTGACTTTCTAACCAGCCTATTTTTTCCCTCTGACAACACTGGGCAGTTTAGTGAATCCAGATGGTGATTCCCCACATGCGAACTGTTTTTCTATGTGAAATAAATGCCAGCTGTATCTAGCTGATCAAACTAATGTAAACTTGTTGATTATGGGTGCTCCTTTAAGAACACTCTTCCTGGTTACTTTTTAAAACTAGATGGTATCTTACATCTTTAGAATACAATCGCAATTATTTCCTAATTATTTTTAAATGATGCTATTTAAAAAGTGCTGTGTAGTTAAAAAATGTGTATGTGCCCCAGCTGAATGCAGCTATAACAAATCCTATGAATTGAAGTTAATAAATATTTAGACTTTTCAGTGCATAAAAAAATGAAGGTTGATGGGCACTGAGAAGAACGGGGACATTATTTAAATGTCATGCATTTTAATGGAAGAAATAGTTTGGTCGTTGTCCTCCCTTTCTTCAAAGCAATGATTTTCAGGCTTGGATTTTCAACACCTCATGCACTTGCCAATTATCCCAAGGGAGGCCACAGAATTGCCATTGCCTTGTGTTCAGCTCATCGCATTCATTGATTTAATAAGTCTACCTGGGCATTTTTCAAAGCCAGTAATTGAAAATGTAGCCTGACAGGTTAGCAGGAGTGGCAGGGCCTGGGCAGCAGGGGTAGAGTGGAGGAGGGTGACTACTTTCTCATCAGCAACTGTAGCAGGTGCATCAAATGCTAGCACCCAAAATGCTGACCTAGGGGCTACCCAGAGACCAGGGGACAGAAGACAGATGCATCCCTTCTGGGCCCTGACTGGCCTCAGAGGAGAGCTCAGAGGCAGGTGAGTGGTAGGAGACTCATGTGCCAAAATCACCCTGTTTGCCACAAACCCAATAAGGTTCAAAAGCAACCAGGTTACAGAGGCCATGTGTTATTTTTTTCCTTTTCTTTTCCTCATTACCTGAAATTATTTTGTGTGTGTGTGAGATGGACTGTTTTAAGCTCAGTGAATCCAGATCTATTTCTATGCATCCATTATTATTGTTGGTAGCAGTAATGGGATTTTAAAATATTAACGGATGTTTCCACCTCTCTGCAGTGTTTTCTGCTGCTGTCTCCATTCCTTCAGGTATCCAGGCAATTGTGTGCTCATTATCTCAGGAAGGATGTGATTCTGCGGGAAGCAGGGGAGAGAGAAGTGTGAGCAAGCCAAACCTCAGGCCTCAGGGGAGATTGTCAGGGCTTTGAGGAAAAACAAAATATTTGGGAAGAAGGATATTATAAGGGAAGTAAGGCTCCTTCGAGGACTGGAAGGGATTTCCCCAGACTAGGTGAGGAGGCCAAAGAGCAGAGGACAGGTGTTTCCTTCCTGTTAATACCTGGCTAGCCCTAGAGATGATCTTAGGACGCAGTGACAGATGAGAAAAGCTGACTGAGCCCAGGGACAGGAAGGCCCCAGAGGGCCTTCAGAGAGAATATGGGAAGAGGGGCTGTAGATAGCCTCACAGGAGCCTGTGCACCTCCCAGGAAGCATAGACACAGCAGGGAGGGAGTGCGGCCTAAACGTGCCAGTTGGACAGAAAGAAAGGATGTCACTTGCAGCCTATGCGGATCAACAACTGAGGGCAAGTGGACACCCCAGCAGACATCTGTGTGGAGAGATTACCCTGGCAACCAGGCGACTCCTACCACATCCACACCCTGGGACTCTGTGAACCCCCAGTATTCCATAGGAAGGAAACACAAGAGTGACTGAGATTGAGTTTCTAGGCTTAAAATAGACATTAAGTTCAGTGGTAGAAAGTTTACATTTTTTTGTACATTTGAATTACGAATACGATTCATGTCACCTAGTGTTATTTGTCCTTACCAGATGGTGTGGATGTTAGAATTATGAAACCTATCATTATAGATTTCACTGTTCCAAAACATTTCCATGCATTAAAAAAAAAAAAAAAAAGTGAGCTCCTCCAAAAGTGTGTGCGGTTTGGAGGAAGGCTATTATCCTTACAACAGAGATGAGGATGCTGGAAGACGGGGGGAGAGGTGAAGGAATGTGTTTAACATCACACAGCTGGTATCCACATCCTGTTTCAGGGGACCCTTTTAAAACCATCCTACCACCATCTTCTCCCACACCTACCACTTCTTGTACCCCTTCTCTACCATAGAAATAACACATTTCACATCCTTTTTAGCATAGCACATCTTTTTAGAGATTTTTGCAGTCTTTTAAAACAAATCAAATAGTGTATTTGAAACAAAACCAAGGCATCAAGGCAATGGAACAAAGCACATTTCACCTACCGCCACAGCTCTTAAGTTAGTATTACCACATTAGTAAGTCTCCAGAGACTTTGGAGACCACCTGCTACAGTCCCCTTCCACCTGTAATGAGAAAGATAGTCATTGTTCAAGGCCACACAGTCAGGTAGGGGCAAACTGGCGGGGTAATAAAACCTGGCCTCCTTATCTACTGTTCAATACTCTTTCCTATACACTAGATTTCCAGTTAGCTTGAGCAAAAATAAGTTCAAACTTTGATGAATTTAGCAATGTTCCCCAAACTCTATTTGTAAAAAATAGCCCTTGAACCAAAAAAAAAAAAAAAAAAGTTGGCATATAATGCTCTCTTTACTTGAGATGCTTTAAAAATTTCTTCTGTAGAAAAAAGTAGTCACGATAAATTTCTCATATTGAAAATGTCAAGCTCTATTTGTTATATGATGATGTCAGTGACTATAAAATATGAATTTCTGCTTGAGGATAGAAACTCTACAAAGATTTGGATTCTAATATCTGTTGAGATATGAGTGATAACTAGGAAGTTGCTTTACTTGAGTTGTTTTGAAATAGTTGTTATGACTGTCATTGTTCATTGCAAGTCTGTATATGTGCATGTCTGAAACGGAGATTGCAGTTACTGATAATTGTACTCATATTTGTCACTGTCACCAAACTCCAAAACGGATATTGCCAAAGGGTTCCATTGTCATGCAAGACCTTGCGGCTGACAATGGGAAGGACAAGACGCCACTATTTGTTGAGTATCTACTATGTGTGGGACCATACCAGGAAGATAGAGTACTTCTACTTCTGTAGAAAATTGGCAGAGCTGAACAAACATTTGCAAAATTGCTCAGCATCACTAATGATCAGAGAAATGCACATCAAAACCACAATGTGATACCACCTTTACTCCAGCAAGAATGCCCATAATAAAAAAAATCAAAAATAATAGATGTTGGTGTGGATGCAGTGAAAAGGGAACACTTCTACATGGCTGGTGGGAATGTAAACTAATACAATCACTATGGAAAACAGTGTGGAGATTCCTTTAAGAACTAACAGTAGAACTACCATTTGATCCAGTGATCCTGCTACTGGGTATCTACCCAGAGGAAAAGAAGTCATTATACAAAAAAGATACTTGCACACGTATGTTTATAGCAGCACAATTCGCAATTGTAAAAATATGAAACCACCCCATATGCCCACCAATCAAAGAGTGGATAAAGAATTGTGGTGTATATACATATATACACACACACACACACACACACATATTATATGTATACACACACACACACACACACACACACACACAATGGAATACTACTCAGCCATAAAAAGGAATGAATTAATGGCATTTGCAGCAACTTGGATGGAACTAGAGACTAGTATTCTAAGTGAAGTAACTCAGGAATGGAAAACCAAACATCATATTTTCTCACTCATAAGTGGGAGCTAAGCTATGAGGATGCAAAGGCATAAGAATGATACAATGGACTTTGGGGACTCAGATGGAAAGGGTGGGAAGGCGGTGAGGGATAAAAGACTATAAATTAGGTTCAGTGTATACTGCTCGGGTGATGGGTACACCAAAATCTCACAAATCACTATTAAATAACTTACTCATATAACCAAATACCACTTGTTGCCCCCAAAACCTATGAAAATAAAAAATTTTTTTAAAAAGTAAAAAGAAAATTGGCAGGCCTGCAGTGGCTTGAAGATGCTATGACTAACTCACATGTCATTTATCAATATATCCATGCAACAGATAGTCTGCAAATATGCACTGGGCTCCTAGAATATTACAGGTATTGTTCTAGGTGCTTGGGATACAGCAGTGAACAAGGAGACAAGTTCCAATATCTCCTGGAGGTTACATTCCAGAGAGAAAAGAAAAATAAAAAATAAGCAAATAAATGCACAAGCTAACTACTTTCTTTCTGCATTGTGGTAAGTATCTAATTGCACTACATCATTTAATTACCACAACAACCCGTATGGGTACTACAATATTCACTTAATGTTACACATGAGCAAAATAAAGGACAGAGAGGGTAAATAACTTGACCTAAGGTCTCAAAGCTCATGAGAGGCAGAGATGAAATACTAACCCGGGAAATCTTATTTCAGGGCTTATGTTCTTAACCACTATAAAACTGCTGTAGATTCAATGTTTGTGACCTCTCTCCCCCAAATTTATATGTTGAAACTTAATCCCCAATGATATGGTATTAGGAAATGGGGCCTTTGGGAGGTGATTAGGTCATGAGGGTGGAAACCTCATTAATGAGATTAGTACTCTTATAAAGAAGGTCCCAGAGAGTTTCTTTGCTCCTTCTTCCATGTGAGGACACAGCAGAAAGACGGCTGTGTATGAAGAGGGCCCTCAACAGACACCCAATCTGCCAGTGCTTTGCTCTTGGACTTCCCACCCTCTAGAACCATGAGAAATAAATTTTTGTTGTTTATAAGCTACCCAGTCTATGGTGTTCTGTTAGAGAAGCCCAAATGGACTAAGACAAAAAGTTTATTTAAAAAACAGCCTACTAAATGGTAGGACAGGTGAGGAAGACAGAAAATGATGATACTATGCAACAGGTGGTATACTTAGATAAGCAAAGTTAGAGTAGGGGAATATAGGAAGGGCAACTCATCCAGAACTGCGGTGTCTGAAAAAGATTTCTGGAGAAGTTGAGGCCTGATCTGGGCCTTGAAGAATAAATGAAAATTAATGAGGAAAAGGGAATGGAAAAGCATTGCAAACCAAGGGCAACTTCAACTTCATGTTTCAGGTGGTGGTAGTACATTGGGGAGCTGTGAGACATGAGCTAAAAAGAAGTCAAGAGCTAGATTCAGAAGGGCCTCGGGTACCACTTCAAGGAGGACTTTGGACTTTTCCTCTAAAGATAATGGGAAGCTATTGGCTGATTTTAAGATATGATCACATTTGCATTTAAATTTTTTTTTGAGACAGAGTCTCCCTTTGTTGCCCAGGCTAGAGTGCAGTGGCCCCATTACAGCTCACTGCAACCTTCCTCTCCCGGATTCAAATGATTCTCTGCCTCAGCCTTTCGAGTAGCTAGGATTATGGGTGGGCCTCACGACGCCCAGCTAATTTTTGTATTTTTCGTAGAGACAAGGGTTTCACCAGGTTGGCTAGGCTGGTCTTGAACTCCTGGCTTCAAGTGATCTACCAGCCTTGGCCTCCCAGAGTGCTGGGATTACAGGTGTGAGCCACCACCCCAGCTCTATTTGCATTTTCAATAGTTTCCTGTGGGATCCTAATCCACTAGGTATTTGGAAGAGTTAAATCTCTTTCTCTCCTACTCCCTAACCCCCAGCTCCCAGGAACAACTTGGGCCAGATCTGTGATATTCACCCCAGACATCCTACCACCAGTAAAACATGCTACTATTGACATAAAGAAAAAGATTTCAGGCAATACTTATGAAATGATTTAAATTCTGGGTAAAAGATTATTAATAGCCATAGTTATTCCTGAGTTTGATCTTGACTTAACATTTGCTCCTAGTTTCAATTTAGCGAATTTTTATGGAGGGCCTTCCCTGCACCTAACAATTTTAGATGCTGAATGGGATTCTAAAGAAATACTGCATATAATTTAGTTCCTGTCCTCGACAAGATGGTTTTTTCTCTTTCGACAAAAATATACAAAGCAGCATGTGGGTCTTCAGTTACATGTCATAAAACACCAGGACAGGAAGAAATCCCTGGATGAGGTTGTCATGGAGAAGAGGAGCCTTAGATGAACTTGGAAAGATTAGGCTCTCAGGATGTAAGAAGATACCAAAATGGATTATTTTCAGTAATAAGAGTAATCTCCATTTCTTCATGACTCAGACAGACTCAAATGTTAATTGTACTTTGCGCTGGAAAAATTAAACAGTGGATATAAAACCATGAAAACACTAGGACAACTAAATCTTTGTGCTTAACCATTTGTTCCTTGTGAAATCACCTTTTAATGATTAATTGTTATAAGGAACTGGGGGAAGGAACTGGCCTCTGAGAACAGCAAAATAAACTCTCTGAGGTGTGAAAATGAAATCTCCTCCTTCTACCTTTAGCTTTGGAATTGTAGTGGACACAAAGAACTCCCCTGGGTGTTGGCAGAAGCATGTCATGAACACTCTTGGACAAGCTTGACAAATCAGCTGAAAAGTGTTTTGAGGAAAGTCAGTTTGAATATTCACCATTATGTAGATTGTAAACTTGGTAAAGGCTCTTAAAAATTTGTCATCTTTTCTGACAGCAATGTCTTTTGATTAAAATATGTGTGTGTACACACACATATCCACATATGTACACACATACACATGTATGTATATTCAAATAGTTTCATAATTTAAAAAACACAATCATACATTTGTAAAACTGACACCAGCTATCCCAAAGCCACAAATCACCACACAGAGAAACCTTGTTCCCTCCTCACTCTTCTCTGGTTTGTGGGCACCCACCTTGCTGCCCATCTCCATGGAGAGCCTCAGCAGGACTGACCCTGAAGGAAATGAGAAATTTCCCTTCCTCAGAGAGAACAGGGGCGTGCCTCTGATAGTCACGTCTTTTGTAAAGTCCATTTCTGTCTCCGTGCGACAAGGGCTTATCTTTAAGCCTAGAAGGCAAAGGCGATTCCTTCTAATTAGGCCAGTAGTCACCATTCTGGTTCCAAGAAAATTAATGAAATGACTAATTAGATGCAGAATATTATGCTACCGTTACAGTCCACTAAGGAGTAAAAACGTGACAGTCTCTGCTTAAGAAGCTTATAACCTAAAGGAAATACAAACAGACCTCAATTTCTTTTTTTTCTCACTTGAGTGAATATATCTTACACCATTCTGTCAAATCAGAAAGGCTCTATCAGGGAGAATAAGCTCCTTTTAATATGTATGCAGAAAGAAACCTAAAGAGTTAGAGCAGTGAGCACAACAGAGTCACCTTTTCCAGAGGCTTAGGAAAATCCTAGCAAGAAACAGCCACAGAATAGATTTCTGGTCTACTCATTCCCAATCTTGAATCCAAAGCACACACTCTCCTTCTAAAACAATGCAGAACGTAATTTTCGAAAGACAGAAAATTAATGGTTGTGAACCCTCTAAAAGGATGTTTTATTTTACTCACCTAAATTATTATTTTCATTGCAAAATCATGGTCCTTTGCCCTGCTGACTTAATGCTGTAATGCTTTGTGTACCTGAAGAGACAGGCTTCAGATACCTCAAGAGCTGTCTGTATCTGATGGACAGACGAATAAGCCCTAATGCTCTTCGTGAAGGGCAACCCTCTGATTTCAATAAGAATTGAGCTACGTGGCACTTTTATGTGAGTAACCCAGAGTGAAGATCTGCTGATTGTGAATGGAGGAATTAAAACATGTCTGAGAATAAACTGATGATACCTACAAGCATGGAAGGATCGTTTTCCCTAAGTCGTATCAGAGTAAAAATTTGGAGGCATCTGCTTAAGAATTCTGTTCAGTTGTTCCCTGTGGGTTCCTACCTTTCTTTCCCTACCATGTGTGAAATGTGCTGGTGCCAAAATGGAGTTACTTATGTCAAACCATAACAAAACGGAGTCAGGGGAGGCCATGGAGAAGAAGCCTTGACGTACACATGCCTGTAACAGGCCTTACAGAAGACATATACATCAGTAAGAGGACCTATCTCAATAACTTTCTTGAGATGGCAGTATTCTGGATAAGCCACTTACACAGGGACAGGTACTTAGCAACAGTCTCCACCAGCGAACACACGTTAACTGTCATGAACTTGTGACCTATGAACCTTACTAAAAAGCAACTCACATGGACTTCTCTTTGTCTTTAAAAGCTTCCCCTTTGCCCCGACCCCCTTGGATGTGCCTATGACCTGTCACAACACACATATCCTGTATTGCCATCCCCTGCTGTTGCCAAATAAACACATTTGTTCGGGAGAGTCCATCTCTCTGAGTTTCTTCTTAGACGGACCCATGTCAGTTTCCTGAAGTTAATGACCAACAGCATGCAGCTCCTTTAGGGATCTGCACTCAATTTGTACACATGAAAGAAAGGATGTATAGCAAGAAAAACGCTCATGTTAGGCCATGTTAAGTTCAGACCAAGTGACCTTCCGGAAAGCGAAGGTACTCTCAGACCAGTGGACCCTAAAACCAACTTCAAAACCTTGAGCTATTTTGTAAGCCCCTTGGAGCTTGTCCCCTCCCCCCTGGACATGATTTGGAGTTGTTTTATTGGTCCTTGGATTTTGGCTTCTGCTTTGATTCCAGATCCACTTTTCCTCCCACCCTCTGCCTCTTTCTTTTTTCTCAAAATCTCTTAATTTGCTGAGGTCAGCCCTTAGTGTCCGGTTTTGTGCCTCAGCTATACACTTTGTTCCTCTTCAATTTTATACTGTAAAAGCCTTCAATTTTGTACTCTGAAAACTTTCCCTTTTATAACTCTAGGGAGAAAATGCAATATCCCTGGGGCGGAGAGCCTGTTGTAGCTTCTAGCATCTCCCAGGGACCTGCTACAGGTTTGTGACAGGTGGGAGCTATTGCTTTTGGGCTCCTGTCAACAGTATTTTTCAGGAAACTGGGCACTCCAGTTGGTGTTAACTATTTGGGCTCTAGTACAGGAAAAAAGCAAAAAGCAGAATACATGTACCCTGGGAAAAGTACTTTGAAAAAGCACTTGAAAACATCTGAGTTCTGTGTTGAGGTATGTGATACAAATGGTTCAATTGTCATCAAGGGTGAATGTGACAAAAAATTAAGTGGGACCAACATCTGGCCATTCCATGTATTGAATTAATGAGGTTTAAAGGCCCTTTTGATCATCAGATGTCTCCCCAAGTGGCCTGTCATTTCATCTGAAAACTTACATTTTCCTGTCCAGAAGGCCTTCGTTCAAACGCAACCATCTTTTTTGGAAGGTGCACATACAAATTAATCATCATCGATGTATTAGATGCAGTAAGTGATTCTGTGTCCCAACAGAACAGGCTCTGAAAAAGAGAACATGGACAAAGAACATTTTAAGCCCAGAGTGAGTTGAGAATATTTTGGAGTTATGCTGTTTAAAATGATGGACACTAACCATACGTGGCTATTTAATCTTAAATTCAAATTTAAATTAATTAAAATAAAATAATTTAGTTCCTCAGTCACATTAGCTACACTTCAAGGGCTCAGTAGCCACATGCGGCTAGTGGCCGACATATTGGAGAGTGCAGATATAGAACATTTCTGAATGTGCTGAAAGTTGATGGCACAGCTCTGGTCTAGAGTGCAGGGGACTTAATGGGGAGAGCACGTCTAAATAGATTGTTTCTATGTTGCACTTGAAATCCAGAGAGCAGCCAAGAAAGTACTAGAAAAAAGGCGGGTGGGGGAGGGGAAGAGCTTCAGCAGAGAAATAGGATCACATAAAGTAAGGGTGGTAGGGAGACCAAAGGCAAGCATTGCCTCTTTCACAATGTTGCTTGGAGTCTACTGCTTACATGTTCTATGAGGAAAAGGCAGAATTTCCCAGCAAGTTATGCCTAGGTTCAAATCCTGGTTTTGCCAAATATTGGCTGGGTGGTTGTTAGCAAGGCATTTGATTCTTTTTAGTTTTTCCTCATCTGTGAAACAGAGATTTTGATTCCTACCCTGCACCACTGTCATGAGGATAAAAGAAAATATATGCAAATCTGGTATATGGTAGGTCCCCAGTGAATTGGAGCAATTATATTATAATGCCCATTACCCTGCTTTGAACCACTGACAGTCACTCACATCTTTGTATCTGTCTACATGTCCAGCACATAGTAGGCATTCCATAAATAGTTGTTGGATTTAATTGAACCTGAGGACACTGACCTTTCCTCTCTCTCTCACTTCCTCCCCCCCAACCCTCCTTCCCCTCTCTCTCCCTCTTTCTCTTTTCTCTTGTTTTCCTTTTTTTGAGACAGGGACTTGCAGTGTTGCCCAGGTTGGAGTGAAGTGGTGCAATCACAGCTCACTGCAACTCGAACTCCTGGGCTCAAGAAATCCTCCCACCTCATCCTCCTGAGTAGCTAAAGCTGTTACAGTAGGTAGTCCGGCAGACACGAGCAGGACAGAAAGGCCCCCACCTCACCCCACTGGAATGTCAGGCAACCATTAGGTGATGGTTAAACTCTCTCTAAAATAATAATTTGTTGTAGGCGGTGCCAGGAAAAGGCAGTCTCCCAATGGATAGAAACACCTGAAGCTGGTGATTCGTAGCTTCCCAATAAGATCGCAGGAGCTGGGCCAGTGGGCTCAAGCACTAAGGAGCATTCTTCCCTTCTTACCAGGAAAGTATTCCTAGAGGAAGGTCCTATACCAGTTAAACTTGGCTATTTTGCCTCCTACTTGCCTGATATTCCTTATTGGGGAGGGGGCTCTCCTGCCCTGTGCATGTCTGCCTAACTTACTGTAACAGGACTACGGGTGTATACCACCATACCTGGTTAATCTTTGTAATTTTTATTTATAGTAGCGACAAGATCCCACTGTGTTGCCCAGGCTGGCCTTTCTTTTTTTAAGCTCTCATTTTCACTATGAGTGAAGACCCAGTGAAAGAAAGATGCTGTGCAAACGCCAGTGTTATTGGTATTGCAAAAGTAATTAATATGAAAAGGATCAGAAGACAACAGTCCCTTGGAAGATAATCCTTTTAAGTTAAATGGAATTTAAATATTATAATTCATGAAATAGCACTTAAGTAGCACTGCTTGGACAGTTACTGCTTGTTAGCTGTATTCGCTGAATTTAAAAAATTATACCCTTCACAGAATTGCTTGAGGGCACAAGTACAAAGAATTAATATATTAATTATCATAAGTGAATCATTAAACAGCAACAGTAATTAACAGCTTAAGTTAATATCTTTAAAAAACCTACACAAACGAGTAGTCTTAGTGCTCTCCCACTGGGAAAAGTTGGTTGGAAGAAGAGCTGATTGGTGGAATATCGGATGTGAATGTGTAATCATGAGAGTTCATCTCGTCCTTCCTACTGCCTTCATATTGAACCACTGTGGACAAATAAGCCCTCACTGTAAAGCTCTTAATAAGACATTTAATAATCTTTCCCTGGTGCCATGGTTAATACTGAGTGTCAACTTGATTGAAGGATGCAAAGTACTGATCCTGGGTGTGTCTGTGAGGGTGTTGCCAAAGGAGATTAACATTTGAGTCAGTGGGCTGGGAAACGCAGACCCACCCTTAATCTGGGTGGGCACCATCTCATCAGCTGCCAGTGTAGCTAGAATATAAAGCAGGCAAGAAAATGTGAAAAGACTAGATGGGGCCGGGCGCGGTGGCTCAAGCCTGTAATCCCAGCACTTTGGGAGGCCGAGACGGGCGGATCACAAGGTCAGGAGATCGAGACCATCCTGGTGAACAAGGTGTAAAGCCCGCCTCTACTAAAAAAATACAAAAAATCAGCCAGGCGAGGTGGCGGGCACTTGTAGTCCCAGCTACTCGGGAGGCTGAGGCAGGAGAATGGCGTAAACCTGGGAGGCGGAGCTTGCAGTGAGCTGAAATCTGGCCACTGCACTCCGGCCTGGGCGGCAGAGCGAGACTCCGTCTCAAAAAAAAAAAAAAAAAGACTAGATGGGCCTAGCCTCCCAGGCTACATCTTTCTCCCGTGCTGGACCCTTCCTGCCCTTGAACATCAGACTCCAGGTTCTTCAGTTTGGGGACTTGGATTGGCTTTCCTTGCTCCTCAGTTTGTAGATGGCTTATTGTGGGACCTTGTGATTGTGTGAGTTAATACTACTATGCTATATTATATATATATATTATATAGCGGAGTAGTACATATATATATTCATATCCTATTAATTCTGTCCTCCTAGAGAACCCTGACTAATACACTAGGCCTGCACTTATTGTTGAGACTTCTTTTTCTTTGCATCATCAGTGTGTATTTTTTCATAGATATCTAACCTGTCAAATGAGATGTTTGAAACTTTCAGAGGAGAAGTTTTAAATGTGGGCTCCATGGAGTCCAGAACCACTCAGCAACTTGGGGAACAGAAAGAAGGTAGATGTGTGAGCAGGAACAGATCTGATTTACTCTCTTACCAACACTAACACTCCTCTCCCAACCTTGATTAAGCTCGTAACACAAATTTTATATATTTAATTGGCTTGCTTTAATTAGGTTTGCAGAAGAGTCTCCAACAACTTAATGTCTTTTTTATATCTTGGTAAATTATTTTGAAAATCACCAAATTTGATCCTTCTAAATTTCCCGTTCACTTAAGTCCTTAGTTCTGAACCCTCACTGACAAATTATATCCACACATATTCTGATTCAGTAAATTTGTGGGGGACTCTAACATTTGAAAAAATCTCCCTAGAGGATCTCAATCTGCAGACAGGGTTGAGATGTATTGTTTAGTCCAATTGCATTGATTTCCTTCCAGGTAGAAATGGGTAGGAGAAGCATTTCATTATTTTTTTTCTGCTAGAGGACAGTTTTCCCAGGAAAATTTGTGTTTGTAGAGCTTATTTTATTCTTTCTTTCCATATTCCTATATAAATCAACATTCCCATCTTGACATCCCTCAAGTAATAGCTGCTGTGACTCTCAGACCATTGACTTTATCATTTAATTTTATGAATTTCTGTTATCAAGAAGAGATGGGTTTCATTTAATTAAGATGATGTCTTTTGGCCAGGCATGGTGGCTCACGCCTATAATCCCACCACTTTGGGAGGCCGAGGCAGGTGGATCACCTGAGGTCAGGAGTTCAAGACCAGGCTGGCCAAGATGGCAAAGCCCTGTCTCTGCTAAAAATAGAAAAAAAAAAAAGAATTAGCTTGGTGTGGTGGCATGCACCTGTAATCCCAGCTACTTGGGAGGTTGAGGCAGGAGAAATGCTTGAACCTGGGAGGCGGAGGCTGCAGTGAGCTGAGATTGCACCATTGCACTCCAGCCTGGGTGACAGAGTGAGACTCTGTCTCAAAAAAGAAAAAAAAAAATGGTGTCTTTTAGTAAATCTGTAAGTGTCCACCAACAAATATTATTGTTGAGATTGTTATACAATGTTAGAGTGTATTTTTGCCTTACATGTGTTTGTTTTGTTTGGTGTGTGTGTGTGTGTGTGTGTGTGTTTTGAGACAGGGTCTTGCTCTGTCATCCAGGCTGGAGTGCAGTGGCACAATCACTGCTCACTGCAGCCTTTGCCTCGTGGGCCCACGTGATCCTCCCATCTGAGCCTCCCAAGTAGCTGGGACCACAGGTGCGTGCCAGCACACCTGGCTCATTTTTGTACTTTTGTAGAGACAGGGTTTCACCATATTGCCCAGGCTGGTCTCAGACTCCTGGGCTCAAGTGATCCCCCTGCCTCAGCCTCCCCAAGTGCTGGGATTACAGGAATGAGCCACCATGCCCAGCCAATGTGTTATTATTATTAGTTTTTAATGACAAAAACCTATTATTGTGTCTTGCACACAGTAGGCTCACACTGAATGATTAATGTCACAATAAGAATCCAGAAATAATTCTACCTATCTGTTACAACATGTGTAAACATTCAGCTGCTACCGTGTACCATGTACTCTGAGCTGAGTGTTTTCCATTAGTGTAGGACCAGGATTAGCTAACAAGGGCAACATTCCAGGGTTTATTTTTCTTGCCACCACTTTTGTGTTCCAATTAAGTGGCAACAAATTTGGTAAACAGTCAACAGGTGAACAAGAGAACTGGTATAATCTTCTGTTCTTAACAGCTATGAGTTAAGCTGTTAACTGGTATGAGTGACTGAGTCACTAGGAATAGAATCTGATTCCCTCCCTCCCTTTCTCCCTTTCTTCCCTCTCTCCCTTCCATTTCTGAAAAGACAAGGAAGCAGAAAGATATAGAAAATGGTATTGCAAATACTCATATATCTGTTACCTAACTTTAAGTCTTACCATTTTTTGATATTTCATCCAATACTTATTAATATGGTTTGGCTCTGTGTCTCCACCCAAATCTCATCTCAAATTGTAATCTCCATGTGTCAAGGGAGGGACTTGGTGGGAGGTGATTGGATCATAGGGACAGTTTCCCTGGTTTCCCCCAGGCTGTTCTCCTGATAGCGAGGGAGTTCTCATGAGATCTGATGGTTTTAAAAGTGGCAGTTTACCCTGAGTGCTCTCTCTCTCCTACCACCATGTAAGACGTGCCTTGCTTCCCCTTTGTCTTCCTCTATGATTGTAAGTTCCCTGAGCTCTCCCCAGCCATGTGGAACTGAGAGTCAATTAAACTTCCTTTCTTTATAAATTACCCGGTCTCAGTTATAGCAGTGTGAAAATGGACTAATACACTTAGTTTAAGAAATAGAAATTCACAATTAGAATTGAAGCTACCTTTATAACAACACTGCCCTTAACTCATACTCTTTCCCAGAGTTTGCTACACATTAGAATTACGTGGAGAAATTTAAAACTCCTATTGCTCGGGTCTCATCTCCTACCAATTAAACTGGAATGTCTGGGAGAGGCAGCCATTAGTATTTTGTAAGCTCCCAAGGTAATTATTACAATGTGAAAAGTTTGGAAAATACTGTCCTATTTCCCACTACGAAAGTAACTTCCATCCTATATCTGATGTTTATATTTTTATTACATATGTGTATTTATAAACAAAATAGTTTTGCATGTTTTAAAATATACAAGTTGTATAAATTTATATTCTATAATGTGCTTTTTATACTCAACTTACCTTTTTGTGGTTTATCAATATTTATGCGTGTAGTTATAATTTACTCATTTTAACCGCTATGTAGCATTCAACTTTTAAATAAACCATATTATTTGTCCACCTTCCTACTGGCAGATGTTAACAATATGACTTTGTGTTTATGGATTTTGTTCATTTATCCATTTATTTAGGTCTTTTATATATCTTGGTAAAGATCTTGCATGTCTTGTGTTGGTGTAATACCTCAATATCTAGAGTTTTTCTGCTATTGCTTATGGTATCCTTCAATCACATATTTGTCACTGGTCCATATGAATAAAATCAGTTTTAGTGGGTTGACTGTGTGTCTAGCAACTTTGCTGAATTTTCTTGTTAGCTTAAGGAGATTTGGTGTATATTCTCAGATTTCATTTGGAGACAATCATATTACCTATAGTGATAGTTTTCTTTCTTTCCAATCTTTATAAATTTAGTGCCTTTCTTTTATCTTCTTGTACTGTTTAGAACCTCCAGCATAATGTTTCATAAAATCTGTGATAAAAGAAACCCTTAGATCCTTAGATTCTTTCTGACTACAAAGGGAATGTTTCTAATGTTTTACTTTTTTTTTTTTTTTTTTTTTTTTGACACAGAGTCTGACTCTGTGGCCCAGACTGGAGTGCAGTGGAGCTATCTCAGCTCACTGCAAGCTCCGCCTCCCAGGTTCACGCCATTCTCCTGCCTCAGCCTCCCGAGTAGCTGGGACTACAGGCCCCTGCCACCACGCCCGGCTAAGTTTTTGTATTTTTAGTAGAGACGGGGTTTCACTGTCTCTACATCTTAGCCAGGATGGTCTCGATCTCCTGACCTTGTGATCCGCCCGCCTCAGCCTCCCAAAGTACTGGGATTACAGGCGTGAGCCACTGCGCCCGGCCCTAATGTTTTACTTTTAAGAATTATGTCTGTTTTGAGTTTTTTGTGAGTTCCTATTACATATATCCTTTATCAGATTTAGAAAGTTTTCTTCTTGTTTTGCTAAGAGTTTTTGTCATTAAAAGATGCTGAATTTTATCGTGTGCTCTTTTTTTCATCTACTAGAAGATTGTGTGGTTTTTTTCTTTTAATCTGCTAAGAGAATACATTTATATGACTATACCCTGTTTTAAATAATATTATATGAAAGTAATATGTACACAGACTTAGCTTTTTTTTTTTTTGAGACGGAGTCTCGCTCTGTCACCCAGGCTGGAGTGCAGTGGCCGGATCTCAGCTCACTGCAAGCTCCGCCTCCCGGGTTTACACCATTCTCCTGCCTCAGCCTCCCCAGTAGCTGGGACTACAGGCGCCCGCCACCTAGCCCAGCTAGTTTTTTGTATTTTTTTAGTAGAGACGGGGTTTCACCGTGTTCGCCAGGATGGTCTCGATCTCCTGACCTTGTGATCCGCCCGTCTCGGCCTCCCAAAGTGCTGGGATTACAGGCTTGAGCCACCGCCCCCGGCCCAGACTTAGTTTTAAGAATCAAATTGTACCACTAGCATTATAATGGAAAGCACTTGGTACCTGGCTCATCATCCAGTATCTGAGGCAATCATTTCTAATTCTTTTATGTATTTCTTCTGGTATTTTCCTTCCTATTCAAATAATAACAAGTATATACCAACTTATTTTTGTTCTGAAGGCTATTTTGCTTAAAATTAATAAAGATACTCCAGTTTTTTAAATTAGTGTTAGCTTTTTATTTATTTCTCTATCTCTTTACTTTCAACTTATCTGGGTTTTTATATTAGAAGTGAATTTCTTGCTACAATATATAATTGGATCTTTCAAAACACACTTTGACAATCTTTGTCTTTTAGCTGCTGTATTTAGATAATTACATCTAAATATCAACTTATTAATGTTGCTGAATTAATATTTATCATGTTTATAACTTCTCTATCTGTTGCATTTATACTTTCTTTTTCCTCTTCCATTTCTGCCTTCTTTGGTTTTAATTGAGCATTTTATATTATTTCAAATTTTTCTTCTTCTCTTAGTATAGCAATTACACTTTTTTTACACAACTTTTTTAGTAGTTTCCTTTGAGTTTGTTATATATGTCTACAACTACTCCAAGTCTACTTTCAAATAGCACTGTTCTACTTTAGGGGTAGTGCAAGGACCTTACAATAGAATATTTTAAATTCCTTTCTCTTGTGACTTAAGATAGTACTGTCACTGATTTCACTTATTGATATGCTGTGATTACCCAATAAATTGGTATAATTATTGTTTTAAACAATCTCTTAGATTGCCTGATAAATTGGTATGATTATTGTTTACTTTCATCTGTTCTTTCTCTGATGATCTTCCTTTCTTTCTAAAGATCTAAATTTCTAACATGTATTTTTTCCTTCTGCCTGAAGAACATTTGAACATTTCTTGCAGAACAGGCAATGAATTCCCTCAGTTTTTGTTTGAGCAATCTTTGTTTCATTTTCAGTTTGGAAGGATAATTTTGCTGCATATAGAATGCTGGGATGGTGGGGTTATTTTCCAACATTTGAAGTCTTTTACTCCACTCTCTTTTGCTTGCATGGTGTGCAATCGGAAAATTTTAAATAATTATTATTCTCTTGTTCTATAGATAAGATTTTTCCCGTTTTTTTGAATATTTTTCTTTCTGATTTTGGTTTTATACAATTTGAATATGATATGCTTAGGCCATTTTTGTTGTTTGCTTGGTGTTTCTTAAGCATTCGGAATTTGCAGCTTGGTGTCTGTCATTATTTTTGAGAAAATTTCAGCCATTATTACTCCAAATATTTTTTTCTGTTTCCCTGTCTTCTTTTTCTTCTTCTCATATTTCAGTTACACACAAATTATGCCTTTTGCCATTGTTCTACAATTTTTCTGAATGTTCTATTCTCCTTTTTAAATTATCTTTTCTCAGAAATCATTGTACCAAAAGGATACCTTCACTCATGTTTATCACAGTACTATTGACAATACCAAAGTGGAATTGGCCTTAGTGTCTATTAGAAGATGATTGGATAAAGAAAATGTAGTGTTAGATGATTGGCTAAAGAAAACGTGGCCATTAGAAGATGATTGGATAAAGAAAATGTGTGTGTATACACACACACACACACACACACACACACAATCTAAATATATACAACAGAATACTATGCAGCCATAAAAAAGAAGGAAATGTCTTTTGCAGCAACATGAATGGAATTGGAGGCCATTGTTTTAAGTGCGACAACTGAGAAACAGAAATACCACATCTTCTCACAAGTGGGAGCTAAATAATTTGTGCACATGGACATGGAGTATAGAATAATAGACAGTAAAGACTTGGAAGAGTGGGGAAGATTGGAAGGGGGTGGGTAATAAAAAGTTACATTGAGTGATGGATACACTAAAAGCCCTGACTTCATCATTATGCAATATATCCATGTAATGAAATTATACTTCTACCCTATATATTCATATGAGAAAAAAAAAGAAAAAAAGGCAAATATGAGCACAATTTTTTAAAAATAAAAACATTCTCTTTTCTCGTTGCATTTTAGTTTAGGAAGTTTCTGTTGACCTGTATTAAGCCTCTCTAATTTTTTCCTTATCTGTGTAACATCTACTGTTGAGCAAATTAAAGGTATTCTTGATTTCTGTTACCAAGGTTTTGATTTCTAATATTTCCTTTGAGTTCTTTCATGGAATTTCCATGTCTCTGCTTACATGTGCCCTCTGTTTTTATGCATTGTATACTCTTTACATTGGAGCCTTTACCTTTTCAATCATGGCTAAATTCTGTCTTATAATTTCAATGTTTTCATATCTGAGTTGGATTCTGATGATTGCTTTATTTCTTCAGATTGTACTTTTGTTTCCCATTTGGTATCCCTTGTAATCTTTTGTTAAAAACTGGAAATGTTGTGTCAGGTAATACGGATTGAGGTAAACAGGCCTGTATGAGGATCTGGCTAGGAATTTGCCTGTGCTATGGCGTGAATGCTTCCGTTTTCCTCAAATGTTGAATCCTAATCCCTAGTGCAATAGTATTAAGAGATAGGGCTTTTAGGAAGTGATTAGGTCTTGAGGACAGAGCCCTCATGAATGGGATTAATGCCCTTATAGAAGAGGCCCAGGGGAACTTGTTTATCCCTTCTGCATGTGAAGACACAGTGAAAGGCACCATCTTCAAAGCAAAAATGGTTAATACCCAAGCTCTTGCCAGATGCTGAATGGTGAACTCCAGCCTCCAGAACTGTGAACAAAAAAATTTCCATTGTGTATAGGTTACCCAGTCTAAGGTATTTTGTTATTGCAGACTGAACGGATTAAGACAGATTGTGTTTAATGTTTTCTGTAGCTATATGTGCCAGAGGCTTCAAATTCGTCTAGTGTCCTTGCTTTGTCTCTACTCGTGACTTTGGGCTTTCATTACCCTCAGTCTGTGTTTTGCAGCTCCTTTAGCTGTATCCAGTGTTATTTTGGAGCCCCGATGGTGTGGCACTAAGATGTATGGGAGAGAAAGTGTTCTATAATCTTCCAATTAAATTAAATCTCAGTCCATTATTGAGTCTATGTTTCAAGTCTTTTGCCTTCAGATATATGTCTCCAATAGGACACCTTCCCCCGTCCCACCCCCAGTACCAGTCTCCAACTGTTCTCCTAGCTGTGGTGTTCCCAGTCTACTTCCTCAAACCCTGACTTCTATTCTCCCTCTCCACGCCCCAGGCCTCTTTACAGAAAACAAGATTAGAGGGAGCTAGAGCTGGAGAAATGTCCTTTCTGTAGCTGAGATAAAGCTATGGCAAAGTCTTTTCCTCGGGAGATCTCTGGGTATATTTCACAATGATTTCCTGGCCCACCCCTGCTCTTCCCAGCCAGAGTCAGAGTCATCAGGGAATCTCTCTTAGATCTTCACCTTGAAAATCTGGTAGAGTCCCTGGAGGTAATGACCCTGAAAAATGTGCCCTGTCCCCTGGGCCCCAAGACTGTGTCTTCCAGGAGTTTCTGACCCTCGGGTTATTCCATACTCAGCTTCCAGCAATACATTAAAATTACCATTTAAGTGTTCCTAATGGCAGCTTCTATTTCAGGTAATTGGATCTCAGCTGAGACTCTATGGGTGCACCTGCCTCTCCAGATTTCAGGACAGTGGTTTCTCTGCAAACTCAGCCCTATAGTGAGTCCAAGAAAAATCAGTGATTTTCAGTTTGTCCAGCTTCATTTTGTTGTAAGGGCAATAGCGACAACTTCTAAACTCTTTACGTGTTAGAGAGGAAACATGAAGTCTTGACTCCAGACGTCTACAGTCCATTTCAAGAATCCTGGATTCATGTGGAAGAGGAATGGATACAGTTTTAGTCCTCCCTGTCTCATTATGTAAGTTCCAGTTCCTGTTCCTATATGGGATTAACACCCAAGCCCCTAGGTAATGGAAGCAGGCACCATTCTATCTCCACAGCTGCCACAGCATCATCTCATGCATTTTTTACTCTGGTTTCCAGTTTCCTTTTAGTGTTTGGCCTTTGGGAATTTTCTTTTCTTTCTACTATTCTCAGATGAAAATGTGTAAGGATGTGAATTTATATTCACTTGGCATTTCTTGGTGGATGGATAATTTTCAGATTACTTAGTCTATAACATTGCTAAAACTAGCCTCTTACCAATTTTTCTATTCAAATATTTGGTGAGCTGGTGGGTGCTGTGACTCCTGAAATCCCACTGGCCCAGGCAAAGCCCTAGACAGGGAATTGGGACTCCCTAGTACTGCTTGCTGTTCTGCCCCTGACTACCTGACTATTGTGTCATGGTGCATGGAGAAGCTTCTCAGTACAGTCAAGTCCTGGGCCCAGTGGGAAAGCAGCTGAACGGATTAAGACAGATTGTGTTTAATGCTTTCTGTAGCTATACGTGCCAGAGGCTTCAAATTCATCTAGTGTCCTTGCTTTGTCTCTACTCGTGACTTTGGGCTTTCATTACCCTCAGTCTGTGTTTTGCAGCTTCTTTAGCTATATCCAGTGTTATTTTGGAGCCCCGATGGTGTGGCACTAAGATGTATGGGAGGGAAAGTATTCTATGGTATTCACGGCAGATTTGCCTGAGCCCGGTGGATGCTGTCTACATAGCTTCTCCTGTTTGTGATCCCGATAATGCTTATCTTCTTGCGTACCACAACTCTCCACTTCTGGATTTCTTTGGAGTGTGGCTCTGTTGCACTTGCCTGCCACATCCTAAGCAACATTGAGCAAGATTTTGACACACTTGGATCAGTTTTTTCCACCTCTTCATCCCCCCTCTGCCTTATCCCCAGACTCTAGTATATGACTTCTCATCTAGAGAAGGGATTTTGCAAATCCCTTCTCCTTCTTGGTGATATAGCTTGCTCTTTTTCAATATATAGCTTTGACCCAGGGACATATTGCAGCCAAATCTGCACAATTACTTTGAAGAACTGGGATACCCAAGTGATCAATCTTTGGGACTTAATTTGAGTAGGTGCCCCAAGCCTTATGGGGGAGGGGAGGTGCATGTGAAAAAGAATTAGAGAATTTTCTCAAATATTCTAGTTTAGTTACTGAAAAAAGGAATGGATGGGCCATGACTCCGCCACTCCCAAGAAATAAACCTTATTGTGTTGGGGTATAGCAGCCTTAGTATCTGAGTATTTAAAAGGAGCACTTTATTTTTAAGTATCTCCTTTTTCATGAGATAAGAATATTAAAACTTTACTTTCTGGGCTCTGGGTCAAGCTCCCTTAACAAGCACTGTGGGTGGGATGTTTTCTGATTCCTCTCAAGGAGCTCTTCATCAAACAGTCTTTTGAAACTGAGCCAGCAGGTAGAGGCTGCAGAGAACAAGCTAAGGTCACCCATGCAAGAGGTTGGTTAATTCAATTATAAATCAAACTGCAAAAGGACAGCAATTTGCTGTAAGTTCTTGAGATGCTCATAATGAAGAATGCTTTTTCCCTTAGAAGGACTTAAGCTCACCGGCTTTAAATAAATCCTACAAAACTCAAGTCCATAGGTGCATATTTCCGTGTAAGCATTGTGGAGTAGTTAGTGATTAAAAGAGATGTAATCTCTTAGTAGGGAAAAGAGGAGGAAATTAAAAAATGGAGCCGTAGCCTATGTAGGTTTACAATGGTGTTGATATAGATGATCTTAATTCCCAGGCAGAAACTCTCGAGATTTCATCTATTATTAACTGAGACACAGTCAAAGACCTTGCAAAAACGTTAAAACCCCCATTTTAAGAACTAACAGGCTCCTCTGTCTTCCCTGTTTTCAGGGGCCCCTTGGGATTTCCCCTTTTATAACTACCTTACTGGCTTTATTAGACCATATAATTCCTGGTTGTCATTTCAGCATCAGATGGACCTCACCTCCCTCGGGCATCTTTCCTGATTTCTTTCCTAAGTCCTGTTGACCACTTCAAGGCCCCCACTCTGGAGCTTCCACACCATCTCTCAGTGATTCACTATTGTTTAAAATCACATCCTTGAATGCCAGTCTCCCCTCAAGGCTGTGAGCTGCTACAGGGCTCTGTCTTCATACAATATTTTCTTCTGTCACTCAGTACCCAGCACATACAAAATTGTTTGGTTTATTTTTTAATGTAAACTTTTAAATTAACATTACCCAATGTAGAAAATTACACAAGTCATACATGTACAGCTCAGTTGATTTCTGACCATAAACACACCCATGCAACCAGCACCCTGGATCAAAGAATGGAACATTTACAGAGCCCTGGAAGCACCCCTTATGTTTTCTTTCAATGCCTCTCACTTGCTCGAAGCTCACACCTATGTTGAGTCCTAACGCCATACATTCATTTTGCCTAGTTTTGAGCTTTATATAAATGGAATAATACAATTTGCATCCTTTTGTGCTTCCTTCTTTCATAAGCCATTATGTTTGTAAGATTCATCTAAGTATTTCTGAGTGTGTGGCTGTAGTTTATTTTCCTATCTTGATCACTTTATATTATATAAATGCACCCTAATTTATCTAGTCTATTGTTCTTGGACATGTAGGTTTTTAGTTTGGGACTATTATGAATAGTGTTGCTATAAACATTCTGACACATGTTGTTAAAACATAAATTTAGACATATTAAAATTTTGAAGAGTTTATTTGAGCAGACAACCATTCATGAGTTGGGCAGCAGCAGAACACAAGCAGTTGGGCTCTACTCACAGGACATGATGGGAAAACTCTTATAAGGTGTTCTTGGAAGCAAGACCAAGAAAATATATTTGACTGGCTAAAGTGGAAAGTCCTTAGTTAGAGGTTAGTTTGGTGGTTTCTGATTAGTTAAGCTTAAGTTTCATTTTACTGTTAACATTGAGTTGGGCTTTTGCTTGCTTCTATAAGAGACCCAAGGCACTGGAGCCAATTCAGCCTGAAGGGCTTCCATCAGTTTTTCTTAACAATGTATTTTGGTGCACATGTATTTGCATTTCTAAGGCAAAAATTGATAAATAATAGGTTTCACATATTTTCAGCTTTCTTAGAAATCACCAGTTTTCCAAAGTAGGTTGCACCAATTTTTATCCCTAGCAGTTCAACAAATGTATTTTGAATAAATTATTACATGAGCAAAGGAATTAAAGTATTTCCTCCCTAAGCTTGACTCTTAAGGGGGACACAATCTCTATAGCTACCTTGAAATGAAAAAGTCTTCTGTTCCTTCTATATTTTTAATTTTCTTCTTATATCTGTTAATGAGTGACTTAAACTAGGGCTAAATGGAATTGTCTATAAATGTTACATATGAGAAAATTCCCAAGTCATTGAAATAACCTATAATGTGGATATTTCCTTTCCTGTCTTTATTTTGTAATTGCTGAACACCATTCTGGAAACAACTAGCTTTGCTGAAATAGTATTTGCTGAAATACCAGGTTGTGAATAATTCTGAAAGTCTATTTAAATTTTTCAGACAAATGTGAATAATATGTATCTTCCTTTGTGGGATTACTTAGTCTCTCATCTTGCTGTAAACCATATCCTAATCAAAAGTAATTGTGAATTTAAACAATGGAGACCAATTAAAGTGCAGTTACCATTTGTTATGTGAGTTCACCAGTATAAATGCCCCTCTGCGATGGGATTTTACTTTCATCTAGGCAGCCATATTACATTATCTGGTCTGAGCATCATCAGATCTCAGCGGGTGAGAATTGAGTCAAGGGGAAAAAACTGAGTGTTGCTAAGAGGTAAGGTAACTTATTCAGGAAACATCACTGTTCTCTGAGAATTGATACTTAACTGGCTTTCCTGCTTGAATGTCTATGTAATTTGCTGGAGGGCAGCTTACATTTGAGGATAGAATCAATACAGGATGGACTTTCTCAGTTCAGTGCAATTTTACTTATTCATAGGGTCTCATCTTTCATGCATATCAGGGAAACCAATTGAGTAGCCTCCTGTGCTGGCCCTATGTTGGGACTTATCAAGTACAGTCATGTGTTGCTTAAAGCTAAATGGTATAGCCTATTGGTCCTAGGCTACAAACCTGTATGGCATGTTACTGTACTGAATACTGTAGGCAACTAAAACACCATGGTAAGTATTTATGTCTGTAAACATATCTAAACATAGAAAAGGTGCAATGAAAATATGCTACAAAGATTTCAAATGAGCTGGGCACGATGGCTCATACCTGTAATCCCAGCACCTTGGGAGGCCGAGGCAGGTGGATCTCCTGAGGTCAGCAGTTTGAGGCCAGCCTGGCCAACATGGCAAAACCCCATCTCTACTAAAAATACAAAAATAGCCAGGTGTGGTGGCGGGCACCTGTAATCCCAGCCGCTTGAGAGGCTGAGTCAGGAGAATCTCCTGAACCCAGGAGGCAGAGGTAGCAGTGAGAAAAGATTGTACTATTGCACTCCAGCCTAGGTGACAAGAGCGAAACTCTGTCTCAAAAAATAAAATAAAATAAGGTAAAATAAAGATTAAAAGTGGTACACCTCTATAGGGAACTTACCATAAATGGAACTTGCAAGACTAGAAGTTGCTCTGGGTGGTGGGTCAGTGAATGACTGATGAGTGAATGTGAAGGCCTAAGACATGATTGTACACTGCTGTAGACTTTATCAGCACTATACACTTAGGCTACACTAAATTTATAATAAAACTTCTTTCTTTAATAATAAAATGAGCTTACTCTAACTTCTTAACACTATGAACATTTTAAGTTTTTAAAACTTGACTCTTTTGTGATAACACAGCTTAAAGCATAAACATTTTGTACAGCTGCACAAAAATATTTTCTTACTTTATAGCCTTATTATATAAGCTTTTTTCTATTTTTAAATTTTTTACTTTTTAAACTTTTTTGCTAAAAACTGAGACACAAACACACACACTAGCCTTGGCCTACACAGGGACAGGATCATCAATATCACAGTCTTCCACCTCCACATCTTGTCCCACTGGAAGGTCTTCAGGGGCAGTAACACACACGGAGCTGTCATCTCCTATGATAACAAAGCCTTCTTCTAGAATACCTCCTGAAGGACGTGCCTGAGGTTGTTTTACAGTTAACATTTTTTTTTTTTTTTTGAGACAGAGTTTCACCCTTGTTGCCCTGGCTGTAGTGCAATGCACAATCTCGGCTCACCACAACCTCTGCCTCCTGGGTTCAAGCAGTTCTCCTGACTCAGCCTCCTGAGTACTGGGATTACAGGCATGTACTACCACGCCCAGCTAATTTTGTATTTTTAGTAGAGATGGGGTTTCTCCATGTTGGACAGGCTGGTCTCGAACTCCCAACCTCAGGTGATCCTCCCACCTCGGCCTCCCAAAGTGCTGGGATTACAGGCATGAGCCACTGTGCCCGGCTACAGTTAACTTTTTTTTAAATAAGTAGCTGGGCACAGTGGTGCCTGCCTGTCTCAGCTACTCAGAAAGCTGAGGCAGGATGACTGCTTGAGCCCAGGAGTTCAAGGCTGTTGTTGGCTATGATCTCACCTGTGAATAGCCACTCCACTCCAACCACTGCGCTCCAGACAACATAGTGAGACCCCATCTCTAAAAAGTAACAAAAAAAGCAAAAGTACACTTTAGCAATAAAAAGTTTAGCACGGTAAATACACCAACCAGTAACATAGCTATTTATTATCCAATATTATATACTGTACATAATTGTATGTGCTATTAGTACAGTAGGTTTGTTATAAACAAACACCAGCATTACCACAAACACATGAGTAATGTGTTGTGTTATGACATTACAATGGCTACCACCTCACTAGGGGATAGAAAATTTTCAGCTCCATTATAAACGTACAGGACCATCATTGTATATGTGGTCCATCACTGACCAATACATTTTTATTTGGTGCATGACTGTAATTGTGTTGCTACTACTATAATAGTAATGAGAAAAACCTGTTAGCCCTGCCTCATTTCACTGTCTCTGTAGTTCAGATCCACAGTCTTGCTGGAAAACCTAGTGAAAGTGGGACTGACAAAAGCTCATGTCAAAGATCAGAGGAAATGTAGTGATTACATGCAAAGGTTTTAAATCGTTGGGCTTTCTTCCCTGCCTCAAATGTCTTTAAAACATAGGCCTCCAGCACTTTGGGAGGCCGAGGTGGGCAGATTACCTGAGATCAGGAGTTCGAGGCCAGCCTGGCCAACATGGTGAGTATAGATTCATGGTCTCTACTAAAAATACAAAAATTAGCCAGGCTTGGTGGTGGGGACCTGTAATCCCAGCTACTCAGGCTGAGGCAGGAGAATCCCTTGAACCCCGGAGGCAGAGATTACAGTGAGCTGAGATCATGCCACTGCACGCCAGCCTAAACAACAGAGTGAGATTCTAAAAAAGTAATAATAATAAAAAAATAAATAGGCCCACTCAGAGGCAGGGCAGTGGTGTGCCTTTGCCTACTGACATCAATAGTAAAATACTCCATTTCTGAACTGTGGTCTCTAGCAGAAGTAGTTCCTGTAAATGGTGAGATGCAAACTAAATTAAGCAGGCAAGAGAGTTTCATTGTCTTTAAATTGCATCTTTGTGGATTAATAGAATTCAGTTCAACTGGCACTTATTAAAAAGGCACTGTGAAAGAGACAAATAAAAAATTTCCGACTCCATCAAACTTTTAATCTCATAGTATATTGACATGAAATAGGCACCCTTATCCCTACTGGGTCTGTGCCTGTCTTCTCTGGGAAGTAAGGCTTTTCTACCCCCATGGTAGGTCCAATCAAAAGGACTTCAGGACCTGTAATCATGGCTCCTTGGATTAAGACATCCAGGTAAAGAGGAGATATCAAAGGCTATCTTTTAGTCCCTAGGGAAAGTACCCTGATATGGATAAATTTAAAGGTGATTTTCCCTTTCTGGACATAAGGTTGCCATTAGTGAAGCATCAGGAAGGAAAAGCTTTTTCTCTATTCTCTTGGGTTCAGAAACTGGGGCTCTAAATATTAAACTACCAAAAGACATGTTAATAGGAGAAAAAGCGCACAATTTGTATTAATATTTTATGTGTGCAGGAGATAAAGAAAATAAGCTCAGAGAAGTGGTTTGATCAGGAAGCTTGTGTTCCTTTCTTGACAAAAGAAAGAGATTTTGGGCTTCAAGGGCTGATAAACTGTGGGGAAGAGACTAGGAAATATATGGGGGAACTGACAGAACATAAGAGCTATTTTAGTAAGGTCTGTTTATGCAAACTCATCTAGGTATTGACTCCCCATTTTTCATGACAAGATTCCCTTTTCTCTTCCTGGTACAGGGTAGTGGGTGCAGAGTCAGGGTACCTTCCTCAATGGGAAATTTACGCCTTGCCCTTAGTCACATAAGGGAAGGGCAGAGAACTTGTCCAGCATCTGCTGATTCTCAGTTGTCTTCAACTCAAAATAATCCTGATGGCAAAGTGGCTTCCTTTGAGAAAACACATTCTGATTCCTTTCAGAAGGAGGCGCATTGGTGCCACATGTAGAACTATAGTGGGTAGCTTCCTGGTTCATCTCTGGAATACCTTGCCTTAAATCTTCCCTAATGGCAGCAAAATAGAGAATGTGGAATCCTGAGAAGCACACACTTTGGAACCATATGCAAACCTTTTGGGATGAGTGGGAGAAGGTCTTTGAAGCTTAGCAGAGGGAATAAGCAGCTCCAGAAACAGGAGGTAGGATTGGAGCAGTTGTGAACTGGTACAAGGAGGTGCCAGAGATGGAGTCACCAGGAACAACAGAGCCTGGAGATGGTCTGAGCAGTGGCTGGAAGACACCCTGCTGGACCAGGCCTCCAAAATTCCCGAAGATAGTGGGAAGAGATTAGGAGGTTGTTGTTGTTGTTTTTTCATGAGAACATTTTTTTCTGAAAGAGAAAGAGGGGAATTTAATACAGTTGAAGCTCCAAGAAAGCTGGGTGAGGATTTGAGCCAGGTAGTGTATGAAGCAAGATCCAATCTTGGATTTACACCAGCAGCTGGATCCTTAGAAACTGGGTCAGATAGATGATATGACATAACATAACCATGTCCTTCCGTGGGTATTCAGAAACTGAAAGCAATCTTCCCTTTAACTGGGGCAATGAAGACGGGAAGAAAAGGTGATCATTCCATGTAATGTGACTGCTCAATAGGCAACTTCCTCATCAAGTTCCTTCTGATATTGGGTAGAATGGAAGGAGATGGTAAAAATGTGTAGCTGATTCTCAAATGACAAAATGTGCAGACAGAGAATAGTCATGATTACTACTGGTCGCTTTTCTCCTCCCTTCTCACATCTCTAAGACCAAAGAAATGATCACAGTGATCAGACTATTTGGGTAGAAAAGGAAAAATATCTGAGGATTTGAATTAGAAAACCTAGGCTGAAGAATGTTCTGGCTGTGCCATTTATTAATTATATGACTTTAGGCAATACATTCAACCCTTTTGAATTTTAGAGAAAATAATATCTCTCTGACACACCAATTGAAACAAAAGAGTTTATGTAAAGGTGCTTTGTACAAAAGTTGCAAAATGCATACAAATGGAAGTAAGATATTATATGAGCAATTCAAACTGAAAAAATACAATGATTACCACTTCAAACCCTTAAGATGGCTGTAAAAAAGACATATAGTAAGTGTTGGTGAGGATGTAGAGAAGCTGAAATACTTACACACTTCTAATGGGAGTGTAAATATTATAGCCACTTTGGAAGACAGTCTGGCAGTTTCTGAAAATGTTAAATATAGATTTACCACTTGATCCAGCAATTCCACTCCTAGGTATATGCTCAAGAGAAATAAACACATATGTCCACACAAAAGCTTGTACATGCATGAATAAATGACAGCATGATTCACAATAATAATAAAAGGTGAAAACAACCCAAATGTCCATCAACTGATGCATGGATACATGAAAGCAGTATATGTGTACAATGGAATATTGCTTAGAAATAAAAAGGAATAAAGTACTGATACCTGCTACAACATGAACAAACCTTGAAAACATTATGCTAAGTGAAAGAAGTCAGTCACAAAAAATCACATATTGTATGATTCAATTTACATGTAATGTCTAGAATAGAAGAATTTAGAGAGACAGAAAGTAGGTTAGTGGTTGCCTGGGGCTGGGAGCTGGGTGGAGATAAATGAAGAGCGACTGGTAATGAGTATGGGGTTTATTTTGGGGGGAACATAAATGTTCCGAAATTCACTCTGGTGATGGCTGCAAAACTCTGTGAATATACTACAAGCCACTTAATTGTACACATAAAGAAACTTCAGTGAATTCTAACTTCCTCTGTGATCAAAACCAATGCAACACTAAATTTGTCAGCAAGAAAAAGAGAATTCAAAATAATATACTTGAATAGGCATATTTGGGTATATTTTGTACTGTTTTCATATCAATAAATTTTTAATTTCTGTATTTATATAGACATGAGATTTCTGGGACTGGCAGATTGTTAGTTACTCACAGTAACAATCTCCTCAGCTCTCCTTTTTCCCATTCTTCCCCTTGGAATGATGTGACTACAGCTGGAGGTCACTCTACATGTAATGGGGTTGGTACTGTTGTGAGGAAGCCCCACAGATATGAACCGGGGAGCTTGTATAAAATTTCCCTTTCGAGGACAACGAGAAGCAAACTGAATCTCCCTAATGTAAACAAACTCTCCTTGAGAAGAAAAGGATGATTTTGGGTTGCTACTCCTTGAAATATAAATACATGTCTCCAGGGGAAAGGAAGACACAACCATCTCGGAGTTTACAACCTCTGGAATGTCTCAAAGGCTTTGGGTCTCATCCCCCACTTGAAATGAAAACACAAACCTCCTGGAAGGAAAATCTCTTACCATCTAGTCAGTCATCATTTCACTTCCAAAACCTGTCTTTCAACCAGGTCCCAGTAAAATTTGCTCGGAAAGCTCTAACCATGCAGAAATATATAAGTATTCACTTTCTGACACACATCGGAAATATCGCTTTTACTCAAATACTTATTTAAAAGGAACATCCATAGTGTATTCTTCTTTCTAAACCACAAGTATCATTTAGAAAAGCATTTGTCTATTTAGGTCAGAGTCAGAGATCCCAAAATATCACCGTATTATATTTTGTGGGAAATTTATGAATTTTTAAATCATCTTGATGTCCTCATGTATTCATTTACCATTCCTGTAACTTTCACTACCTCACAGGCAGGGCTGCGTAGAAGAGGCTGTGGAAGAGGGGCCATATATTTAGTATTCAGTGCTCCTGAAAATAGGCATCTGACTGGTATGTAATAAAATATCCTCAGTCCTCTAATAACTAAAAGTTGAGATTGCTTTTCATGTCACATTGTATTTTCCAGAACTGTCTGCAATAATATTTCCAGTCCCACATTCTCCTCCAGAACCTGAACACATTCGCATCAAGAAGCAGAGCCTACGCCCCCTCTTTTTGAACCTAGGTGGGCCTTTGTGTTTGTCTTGACAGATAGAGTATGGTGGAAGTGATGCTTTGAGGTTTCGGAGACTGGAGAATGAATGGTAATACAGCTTCAGCTGGGTTCCTATCACTTAGGAAAAGAGCCTTTGGAGCCCGGGCCATCTGTAAGATGTTCAGCTACCCTGCTGTTGCTATGCTGAAGAGACCACACAGAGACAAAGAAGCATTCCTAGGGTCCCTAGAAGTTCCAAATCCCAGCTGTTTGAGTGGTCCCAGCCCACATACCAGCCATGTGAGCATCAAGCATTCAGAATATTTGAGTATCAGCCATTGTCTGACAGCAAGTGCATGAGACACTCTGAATGAATACCGCCTAACTGAGCCCAGGCAACTTCCCAAACTTGTGGGAGTTAATAATAAAATGATTGTTGGTATTTTACACCACCAAGTTTGGGAGTGGTTTGTCATGGGGCAATAGGCAACCAAAACACTCTTTGATTGTTAAACTAGCAAAAGCAATCCATGAAAGGATGAGATTATCTGTAGAAGTAACATCAGATAATATCTATGAGTGTGCAGTGGAGGAGACTTGGGAACACCAAATTCAATAAAGGCAAAATCTCAGGGACGAAAAACAGATGTGGCTGTCATCATGAAAGCTGATTCTCTCAATGGTAATGTACCAGATTTACAGAAAGACTAAAGAGTGAGGAACGTGAAATCTACATAAAAGAGAGTTACCAACAAGATTTATATTGGTTTCTATCCCACATTGTTTAGTAAAGAAATACATCGAATCTGATGAAGTATGGGAACAGGAATGATTTGTGGAAGTTTTACTATGACCTGGGTTGTGTGTCCTCTAACACTAACTTCTCTCCCTTGTTCTGATTCCCTGCCCACTGAGGAAGCTGATTAGTTCCCGGCTCCCTTTTAGACCTGCCCACAAAGAAAAAATGTGATGATCACATCAGCGCACAGTACTGTGGTGACCCAAGTGGCAGTTATCATTCTGTTGAGTGACACATTGTACATCGGGTTTATACATCAGTGCCTTCCAAGATTTGTTAACATAAATCAGTCTCCTATAACCTTGTCATCTCAGAGTGCATTGATAAAAATTGAGTTTCCAGGCGTGCACATCTGACAAGTGGAAAAGCACCCTGATAACTCCTAAAAGGCTTTGTCACTGTGGCATCCGAGTTGGCATCACACACAGCCCTAATTATTCAACTCACATCTGATTAACAGAATTGCTATTTGTAATGATTATTTCTGTTTAGCAACATTCTACGCAAGACCTTCTACTTTATTAAATTAAAATATTGAATTTATAGAATCAATAAAAGTTTTGGACTCTTACATTGACTAGATCCTAATCTTTGTTCTATAATAAACGAAACTGTTTCTAATTTATTTTTGTTTTTCTATACTTTTGTCACCTTAGTCAATGGTAACACCACCACCACCAACAACTAACATTAATGCTCACTGAGTGCTATGCACACTGTTCATGAGGACTTTTTAAAATGTTTAATCGATATATAACGATATCATTAGTGACTTTTTAAAATGTCAGGTTATTAAGGTATCATTTACATGAAGTAAAATGCACCCTTTTAAGTGTACAGTTCTATGAGTTTTGATGAATATGTGCCAGCATGTAAATAGTACCCCATCAAAATACAGAATATTTTCATCACTCTGAAAAGTTTACTTGTACCCCTTTGTGGTCAGTCTCCTACCTCCACCCCTAGACTCTGGAAACCACTGGACTGTTTTTGGTCCTTCTAGTTTTACCTTTTCCAGAATGCCATATGAGTAGAATCCTAAAATTTGTAACATTTTGAGCCTGGCTTCCTCCACTGAGCATAATGCTTTTGAAGTTCATTGATATTGCTGCATCTATTGGTTGTTTGTTCCTTTTTATTGCTGAATGATATTCCATAGTATAGATACATCACATTTGCTTCGTCATTCAACAGTTGATGAAATTTGGGTTATTTCCAGTTCTTGGCAATAATAAATAAAACTGCTAAACAATTGTGTATAGGTTTTTGGGTGGCATATGCCTTCATTTCTCTTGGGTAAATACTCCCAAGAGAAATGGGTAAATACTCCTAAATATTTACCCAAGAGAAATGGGTAAATATTTACCCATTTCCTAAGTATTTACCCAAAGAGAAATGGGTATTTACCCAAGAGAAATGAATTGTCAGGCTGTGTAATGAAGAGCTTGAAATCTATCATCTATCTATCTATCTATCTATCTATCTATCTATCTATCTATCTATCTCTATCATTTCTATCATCTATCTATTATCTATCTATCTATCTATCTATCTATCTATCTATCTATCTATCTAT
>NW_022300975.1:3245462-3290229 GCF_002776525.5 Piliocolobus tephrosceles | reverse complement strand
TATCTATCTATCTATCTATCTATCTATCTATCTATCTATCTATCTATCTATCATCTGTTTATCTATCATCTTTAAATAGAGGTCTCACTATGTTACCCAGGCTGGTCTTGAACTCCTGGGCTCAAGCGATCCTCCTGCCTTGGCCTCCCAAAGTGCTGGGATTATAGGCATGAGTCAACATACCCAGCCAAAGAGCTTTAAATATATTATGTTACTTAATTCTCACCAGCAGTCATCAGTGGAAAACATACTATTGTTAGTTTTTTTTTTCAGGAACCAAAGTAAGACTTACAGAGGTTAGGTATGCCTAAAATTACATGGCTAGTGCAGATGCAGATGAAGCCAGACTGTTTTTTTGTGGTTGTTGTTGTTTTTGTTTTTGTTGTTGTTTTTACAGCTCTGTCACCCAGGCTGGAGTGCAGTGGCAGGATCTCAGCTCACTACAAGCTCCGCCTCCCGGGTTCCCGCCATTCTCCTGCCTCAGCCTCCCAAAGTGCTGGGATTACAGGCGTAAGCCACCGCGCCCGGCCCAGGCTGTTTTACTGTAGAAAAGGAGGCCTTAACTATTACTTCTTCTGTAGCTACTACTAACTTTACCCAGCTAATGGCTGACCACCATGAAAATAAAAGTAGAAAGTATAGCCTCATCACCCCTGTGATCAAATGTGGTACACTTGGCTTCAGATGGAGAAATGAAAAGATTCGAGTATGACATGAAAAGCTTATATAGAATCAATATGGAAAAATTGATGTGGATCACAAAGTGACAAATATATGGAGATGAAAGAATTCAAAGCTCAATTCAAAGATGTGCCCTGACCTTTACCTTTTTATCCAGTTCAAATAGTATAGAATTGTGCCAAGCTGTAGCATTAAAATAGAGCTCTGGTCAATGTTTCTCATAAGGTTCTCAAATGCAAGCATAAACAGTATATCCCCTTAAAACATACACAAACATTTGTGCATTTCTAACATGCCTTTGTCACAAAAATAATAGTAATAACCAGAATATAAGAATAATTTACATCTATAATAGCTGCATTTTTCTATTCAAATAATCTATTATTGCCTTAGATTCCAAAATGATATTTGTGATATGAACAAAAGAGGAATTATAGTAAGATTAACCTCCAAGAATGTATTTTGAAGATTTTGCAGCTCTTCTGTAGAATTGGAAATAATGGAAAATTGACAGTGAAATATAAAACTAGACCATGAATAGTTAATACCCAATTTTTCCATGATGAAGGAATTAAAATAACGACTAAGTAGTCACCACAGTGACAATTTAAGATAAATTTGTCATCTCCCAGTGCCTAGCACAAGGTCTTGCATTTATTATAGCTGAATAAACATTTGCTGGGCTAAATTTAATCTTTCCAGGATGAATGTTTATAGGCATAGTGAGGCAATAGTGGCAACTATTCTGTATAAAGTCTACAGGTTTGGTATTAATAAAGGCAATACATTTTTGTCTTACTAACAAAACAAAATGGAATACAAGTGTTTTAAGTATGGTAACCAGCTTCCCCAAATAAGTTAAAACGGAGAGTGATTGTTGACGGTTGTGACTGATGCTTGTTCTTGCCCCAAATGTTTCAGCACTAGTGCATTCTTTACTCACAGAATTTAGGTTCTGGGGAAAACCCTCATAATGTCTTTCTGAGGATCACACACTGGAGACTTTAGCAGAACAAAAGCAAGTACAAAAGAATCCAGAATCTGGACTCTTCCGCCTGTGATGCCACAGGTGGCATTCTCCCACTCTGGGATGAAATAGACAGTTTATTCCCTCCTTCTCCTGCAACCAGTATATTGACTCAAGCTGTAGGCTCTGCCTGCAGGATGCACCAGCTCCTGTTTGAATTAAATACAGCGACTTGAAGAAGGAAGAACTCTACAGAGTCTAGGCAAGACCAGGAACAGAGGCAACAGGGCATTCAGCTTCCGAAAACAGCAGTGGTGCAGTTCCAGTGGTTTCTGGCCTCTAAAGCCTGCCAGGAACAGAGGCAACAGGGCATTCAGCTTTTGGAGACGGCGGCAGTGCAGTTCCAGCGGTTTCTGGCCTCTGCAGCCTGTATTCTTAGCGGTTTATGCTCCAATTTCTATGCACATTGTTAGTAGCAGCAGTGTCTTCATGAGACTAATTCCGTGGTGTGATATTGTTTGAGGATGCTTATGTTTGTAATCACAGAAATTTAGCGATTGCCTCCCCAGCATTCATTCTCTCTGTTCCCTTTCTGATGGGGACGTGCAGACTGGTTGGGGCTAATCTCACAGCAGCTCCAGGGATGGGCCCTAGTTACAGTGGTTGGGATGGCATTATGATCCAAACTTTGTCAAAAAGAGAGAAAGAAGATGTTTGATGGGGAGCATCTGGAGAATAAAATTATTCTGTCCTTCATGGATGCTAAAAAAAGATGCTCCCTTCATCCACTGGTTGTGAATGAGGAAGAAACAACCCCAGTTGGTCTGGTAACTATGTTGATATGGTGAAACTATCAAAATAGTTTTAGGGCTATTCTGCCACTGGGGAAGGCTGAGTAGAGACACAGAAAGGAAGTCGGTCCTGGGACATCTTTAAACTGCTGGAGCAAGCTTTGCCCAAATGTCAATTCAGGTCATCTGGTAATCAGATATGGAGATGGAATTACCAGTGTCCAAGCTTTATTGAGGTAATGTTTGTGAAAGATAAAAGCAAGGCACAGGAAATGTATGGGCAGCAAAGCCCTTCAGACCTTGATCCAGGCCTGACACCTATGGAAACAAAGGGAAAGGCCGCAGGATTGGGCGGGGAGGGCCTCAAACTGTGATGCAGATTTTGTAAAGTCTCCGCCAGCACCATAGGGAGATCTAGAGCAAAGGCTGCTTGTTGGAAGAGTATGACAATGGGCGGAAATGCCCAGACACTAGTACTCCCGCTGTACTTACTGGCCAGGGCTGTCGAGAAGCTCAATACTGTGGTTCCAGCTCAACATTGTAGAGGACCCCTAATGCCCACTGGCTGGTGGCTGTCAGTTACGGGCATCCTGCACGCATGGATAGTTTTTCTTTTTTGAAGGGAGATCCAAGTTATACATGTCCTTCCATTTCTGGGTTTCTTAAATTATTTGAACCACAAAATCTTTATATTATTACTCTTGTTGCTGTTATTATTATTTAAACAGTTAGACCGATTTTCTGTTACTTGTGAGCAAAGGAACTGTGATTGGTATGTAAGTAATATTTTTAGATTTAAAAAGACTGTCAGTTCAATTTAACATATGCTTAAGAGGCAAGATACTTTAGTTATATTATCTCTGACCTTCAAAACCAAACAAATGAACAAATGAACAAACCCAGAGCCTATCACAGAACTGTTATGTGGTTGGAACTAATAAATGACAGCTGGAATGCTTCATCTCCATTTCAGTTATATTGCTCTTCAGTGTTTAATAATGGTAATTGGGTTTTTAGTTCCCAAAAGGTGACTTTTTTTCTTGCACAGAAGTTAATGTTGATAGTTTCTTATGATTGTGTTAATGCTGAACTGACAAAAGGTATAAGTTTTATAACTTAGTTTTTATAAGCCTTTACTTTTAACTCACAAATCTTGTTGCTATATTTGCAAATCTAATAATGTTGTAATAATTTTAAGCACTTAACTTCATTTGTTATTTAATTAATGCTCAGTTTATAAATTTTATGGATCAGATCTCTCAAATGTTAACAGTATATAGAAACTTTATTAACTAGATATTTTTAGACATTTCAAACAATTATTACCAATTTGAAAACCAATTCTCCCAAATAATTCAAACAGCTCTTAAACAAACTTACAAATCTAACATGCAAGATATTTGCAATCTTTATGAAAATCTTATAAATTTAATAAATTAGACAAATTTAATATAGCAGATTCTCTTATCCATTTCAAACATCTTAAAGCAGATAAAGCATATATGAAGCAACACAATCACTATAAAATAGCTTACACATGCAAAAATCAATTCCACTGAAATCTATACTTCCTGGAGTTGGACACTTAATTACCCAACTAAGAGGATGGTTACCCAAGTAACTATCATCAAGGGCCTGCTGTGGTTACTTGTGTAAAAGTTGGGATCATCAGAAGGTTACCAACTCAGGTTGGGGTAGGGACTGTGGCCTGGGAACACTACCTTGGTGTTACTTAAAGAATAGTACTACATAAGCCACCAAATAATACCTTCCAAGGCTCTTCCTACAATCTGGTTTTAGCTTCTTCATCCCTGGCAGACTCCAAGCTTGTAGATCTCAGTTGGGATACATTTTAGTTTCACAGCTCAATTTATCATGTGTCTCTCAAGTTTTATCTTTACCTACATTTTAAACTTTGTATTATTTGATTTTCATAGACAGAATCTGAATTCCCTGTCTATATTGCAACTTATGTCTTTGCTGCCTGATTTGACATAAGAAATTCAGCACCGTCTTTTTTTGTGTCTCAGCTCTATCCCAAAGTAATTTTTGGAGAACGAAAACATCTTCTCTGCTCTTAAGGTGTTATCATTCTAGTAGAGAGAGCCAAGACATATACATAAATCACCTACACTAAAAGGCAGAAATGAAGATGACCATAAAAGTGTTATAAGCAAATTTCTGTAAGATCACCGTGATAGAATTCTAAGATGGTCCCGATGAACGTTGTCCCCTGGTGTTACTCCTCAAATTATGTTACCTCACATGGTGAAAAAGGATTTTCCAGAGTAACTGAGGTTAGTAATTAGTTGACCTGAAGACAGGAAAGCTTTCCAGATGGACCTAACGTAATCACATGAGCCCTTTAAAAGAAGGTAGTTTTCTCTGGCTGGTAGCAGAAGAGGAAGTCAGACAGTAAAGCATGAGAGAGAAAGAATGTGCAGGAAGCTGTCTATTGTTGAGATGGAGACAGCCCCAGGGGTAGGAGCTGAGAGTGGCCTCTAGGGGCTGAGAGTGCTTCCCTAAGTGACAACCTCCAGGGAAATGTAGATCTCCGTCCTATAACCATAAGGAAGGGAATTCTGCCAATAGTATGAATGAGTTTCAAAGCAATTCTTCCCCAGAGGCTCCAAAGAAGAGCCTAAACTGACACCTTGATTTTAGCTTTTGGAAACCCTAAGCAGGGAACTCAGTTGGGCTTGCCCAGACTTCTGACCTATATAACTCTGAGCTCATAAATGGATGTTGGTTAAAGTTACTATGTTTGTGGTAATTTGTTATGCAGAAATAAAAAACAAATACAATCACAGAAAATTTCTACTTCAGCTTAAAGACTCAGTTCATTAAATTTGAACATGCGTGTGTGTGTGCATGTGTGTGTATTCGTGTGTGCATGTGCATGTGTGTGTGTGCGTGTATGTGTGTGTGTGTGTACGTGTGTGTGTGTGTATGTGTATGAAAGCATCTTTTCAGGTTAGGAGATCTCAGATTCTAACATCTAGTGTTTTCACGTGGAACTAGTTGATGAGACTAAAAAGTCAAGACTTGGTTGAATTAGGGAGGGTTTAGGAATATGAGTAAGAAGGTTTAATTGAAAAAAATTTCAAGCAAAGCTATGAAATTTTCCTCTATTGGCCTTATTTTCTTTTTGCCATTTTCTTTTCGGCATAAGCCATTAAAATGAAATGTCTTCTAGGTTGGAAAACACATTTTGCTATTATCAGTGAGAGACATTTTTGGCTTATATGATTTATCCAGTTGGTAAGTTACTTATCAAGACTAAGAGAATGGAGTTCAGGGTAGGTCAGTGCTGCCAGGGGGAGACAGGAATAGAGCAGACAAAGACATAGAGGTGTTCTTGGGAGACAGGTACAAGTGGATCTACAAGGAGAAGCTTTCACACCATGCAGAGGCAGAGGGTACAACACAAAAGGGAAGTATAAGTGCAGAAAATATGATAAAGGAGGACGAGGATGTGTGACTACACTGTCATTTTTGTACAGAGCTTGCTTGCACCTAAACATGAGAGCAAACCCTACACGCCTTTTATTTTCCTCATGAAATCCCATGTACAAAGAAATGGAAAAAAGTTATAAAACAGCCACTTTTATGTTGTATATACCTTTCTCCCCTTATCCTTTCCAGGAGGCAGTAGTGATCAGCAATGTCTTTAACTCAGGAGCACTTTAAACTTTTTCAAAGCATAGCCTGTACAAAGATCTTTCATTTCCTGACTGGTCATGAGGATGAAGTTTATTGTCTTTTTATTGCTACTATTTGGACATTTTTATACAGTTTTCTCCACATAGCATAGAACATGTTACCCCCTGTAATTGCTTTTATATACTACTTGACTTATAGATTGTTTCAAACTTTCTTACTCCTAAATCATTTTTATTTTTAGGCAGTTTGAACAAGGGCTAGATGGTTCTTCAAAAGTACCAGAGTATTAAAGTTGAGGGTGTTTTTTACTCCTTTCTTATGTTTGTCTACCTAAAATAAAATCAGTGCTTTTCAAAGGAATGAGATAAAAAATATTCTGAGCCTTTACCCTATCTAAGCCCAGTTGTTATTATAAGTAATATGTGTATATGTATATTAAACCTTCTGGCAGATGAATATAATTGAGTTAACTTTCATGTACTTTGCTTTTATATTAGTTAATACTTTTTATTTTACTGAGATTTAGATTGGACAGTATTCTGATGATCTCATCACTGGTATTTTTATGGGTGGTAATAACCATTACCATCTGTGAGATGTCCTTAGGGTACCAAGAGTTTTATAGAACCTATAACATGGCAAATTCCTACTCACAGTCTTATTCAAAAACATATTCTTCTATACCCTATCACTTTTAATGGTGAAAAAACACTCAATTTGGCAAAATATTTTATCCCCAACTCTTTACCTTTGTCATCCACTAAGGTTTTATTTCAGAGTTTTTAAAATTAAAGACTCCAATCTTTATTTTAATAACATTTTTATTATAAAAACTCTAACTCCGAGAAATGGTTATAAGATCACACCTTTCCTAATAGGAATGTAAGTTTCTCACCAAGCACCAGGCACTCAAGATGCTGGAACCTCAGTGTGCAAACATAATTTCTCAGGTCCACAGTCCCTGTTCTCAAGGGCTCAAACTGAAAAAAAAAAAAAAAAAAAAAAAAAAGTTATGCAAATAAATAAAGGTATGTAAGTAAGCTTTGCACCATATATTCATTATATTGCCAATGATTATGTGCATTCTTTGCATCTATACAAATATCTATATTGAAAGACAATATGTAAAGAGTTTCACGAATGGAATAAGCCAAGTTCTGTAAGAATATGGGAGAGGGAGGGTTTGGGTAAAGAGGAAAGAATGGAGTCATTGCCTTAAGATTATGGGACTTGGTCGGGCCCAGTGGCTCACGCCTGTAATCCCAGCACTTTGGGAGGCCGAGGTGGGCGGATCACTTGAGGTCAGGAGTTCGAGACCAGCCTGGCCAACATGGTGAAACCCTATCTCTACTAAAAGCACAAAAATTAGCGGAGCATGGTGGTGGGTGTCTGTAATCCCAGCTACTTGGGAGGCTGAGGCAGGAGAATCACTTGAACCCAGGAGGTGGAGGTTGCAGTGAGCCGAGATCACGCCACTGCACTGCAGCCTGGGTGACAGAGGGACTCTGTCTCAAAAAAAAAAAAAAAAAAAAAAATACTATGGGACTTGTCCTGACCCTGACTTTTATTAAAGAGACTTTGGACATATTGTTACCTAAATTTCTGGGCTTCAGTTTCCTCATTTCTAATAATAATTATTATAATAACAATAACAGCAATTATTATTTATGAGGAAGTTAAGAATAAAAGCTCCTGATGTATACAACTTGATCAATAAGTATAATTTTATATTTTCCTCATTTGTTGTCTATAATGCCTCTAAAATAAAAATTAATATCAAGCTTCCTTATAAAAAGATTCTTAGTCCCAAACAGGTTTTGATCCACATATCACGTAAGATGACAATGTGAATGGAGAGAAAGGAACGTGCAGGAAATCTCTTCCAAAAGAAATTTTGATGACTTACTGATTAACCAAAATACATTGATATTTTCTAAACCAAAAACTAAAACAAAATTTTTGACCTATGTTTATATCTTAATTTCTAATGACCTGGGCTGCAAACAGCAATACTTAATCAATACAGATATTTAATTATTTTATGAGTCAGTGTGTTGGTAGTAGGTAGGCAGTTCCAGGTTGGATCCAGTGACCCAGTGACAGTAGTAGGGACTCAGGTCCGTTCCATCCATTCACTTCAACGTTCTCAACACAGTCACATTTTATCTTCAAGTTGTCACACAACTGCCACCACAGTCTGGGCATAATGTCCAGATTGCAGAAATCCTTTTCACTACACATTAGGAGAAAAGAAAATCCTACCCTCAGAACTATTTAATATATACTCGGTGGTTATGATTAGAGAAATTACAGGTCAGCTCCCTGGGATTAATGACACCTGTAAATTCTCATCTGAAAGTGTAGAGCAAGCATGTCAGATGAACAATGAGATAGAGGATTTGTGTTTTTTTCTATCCTGACATTTTGCTTCCTGTTGCTTTTAATCATATTACACATGCCGTTATTTAGCTCTCTGCATTTGTAAGTCAGAAGCACTGTACTAACATTAGCTTAATAGTTGTAAAAGCCTTGAATTGAGAGGCTATTTTAAATTAAGTGGAAGCCATGGGTCCTCCTCCTCTTTAATTCTGAAGAAAGTTTACATTTTCGAAGTGAAGAAGTTTGAGTGACAGGAGGGAATAATGCCACTGTATTGTGATTCTCTATCTGTCTTTGCCCTGAAGCTAGTGCTATTCTGGGATGCTTGGATGTGGCTGTTTGTTGGGGGGACAACCACTTTCCTCTTTGTGGGGTTTTGTGTACGTCCACAACCAAAACATGGTTACCTATTATCAACACCCAGTGAGCACTGCCTGTGTGCAGTTTCCTCACCTCTGGGAAAGCATTCATCCTGTATGGAATGTGATGAATCAGGCTCAGTTATAATGCATCCCTGGAAGGTTTAAGATTAAGAGATGCAGGCTGCGCAAACATCACAGCAGCAATCAGCCTAACAAGTAGGGGTAGATGTTCTCTGGGATTTTAACCATGGTTTCTGAAATCAATTCGGTAAGCCAAGAAGCTGTAAATTCTCATCTGAAAGTGTAGAAACATAATTGCTTTTTAACCTCTGGAAACAGCCAGGTTCTGCTCTACCATTCATATTATTCTATAAATAGCCATAGAATGGGATCATACATGAATTGCATCTCTACGGCTGTGGTTCTCAAACTTCAAGGTAAGTCAGAATCACCTGGAAGACTTAAGATGCAGATTGCTGGGCTATAGCCCCAGAGTTTCTGATTCAGGAGGTCTAGAGAGGGTTTTTTCCATTCCTTTATTCTTTTTTATTTTTTTAAATTGACAAATAAAAAAATCACATATATTTAGTATGTACTATATGTTTTGGAATATGTACACTGGAGAATTTTTATTTCTTGTAAGTTCCCAGTTAATGCCAATGCTACTAGTCCAGGGCCTATACTCTGAGAGCTACTATTGTAAGGAAATGATTTGAAATTCTGGTTCTCCCCATGTCACGCTTTTTTGGGTGAGTCTCATTTATCCAAGTGTAAGCTGGATTTTTTAGATGACAGTGGGTCTAAATTATTCAAACATTTTAATTGTGAGTCAGCACTGGGAAAAGAGCACTGGCAGTGGCGTTGGTCTTGTTGAAATTTGAGTCCATTTGTGCCCTTAATGCAACCTGACTAAGCCAAGGCACGAAGGCCTGAAGCTAGAGAGGCTGCAGGTGTGCAGCACACGTGTGTAATTCGGTTAGGGAATGACAGCAGTGTCACACAAATCCCTGCCTTGGCTCCACATAAGAAAACACATTTCCCCTGCTCAGTGGCAGGGTTTTTTCATACCTCTTTGTTTGGGGTTTGTAGAAGTGGCAGGCTACCAGGGAGGTGTTGCCGTCTGCGAGCTCTCAGTGGTGCAGCAAATTTTATCTTTCCACGGGTTAGATCGACTTGACCTGAGGGGGGCTGCATTTCCGGGAGAAGCGCAGTGCCTTCCTGGGGCACAGAAACGGCTCCACACACCTACCACTGTTCTTTTATGAGTGGGGATTGATTTCCCTGTGAGTGTATGGATGTGTGTGTGTGTGTATTTAAGAAAAACCTCCAACACCTTAATTGCAGGTTCCTTAATAGCACTGTATGAAAACACTCGTAGCTTACAGGCATTTATATAATCTGAGTCCTTAGAGTATCTCTTACACAGCTTTTTGATCTTTGAGGGTTTTTTTTCCCTCATTTACTCTGCTTAACTTAGATGAAATTTGTTTTCCATCTGTGCCACAAATTTCCTGTTAAAATGTCTAAAAATTTCTGTATGGGAAAAGCAGGATGAGCCTCTAGATTTTTGACTATACTGATGCTCTGTGATCTCTACCTTTTCTTTGTGTGTCTGGAGCGCTATGTGGAGAGGAAATGCCTTGTTCTCTGAAAATGAAAGGATCTTCTCTTGATGCTCCAGATAAAAGGTTAGGCTTATTACTGAGGAGTCTATGAGTGATCAACTCAAAAACCTGAACTATGCGGGGATAATTAATATTCTCCTAATTCTGTACTTCACAGCCCAGTTCTCCCAGAGGGGAGTGTGGTTAGAAGGAAGGCATGAATGTCTGTCATTACATCAAACTCAGAGGGCTACAGAGGGCCTTGTTGGCACATGCATGTTATTCGTGTATGTTAAAGCATCTCTAGTCTACATATGTAGTTAATGTTTGAATTTCTCAATCAGCCTCTGCTTGGACACAGGGAAAAGGAACTTCCAGCTTCCTGGGACAGCCCAATGTATTTGAAGAGAACTTCAATTAAGTGTATTTCATTCATGTATTTGTTCATTCATTCGACTGTCACAAAGCACATACAATGTGTCAAACAATCCTAGGTCTTTGGTATACAAAGATGGATAAGACATGATTTCTATTTTGAAGAGAGAAAAATCTAACAGGAGAGAAATGCATGTTAAAAAATGAGTAATCAACTAGTGTGAGAGGGTTGTTATACATACTTCATGTAGGAGGAGGAGCTAGGGGCCACAGCACAGGTAGGGAGCAACTCTTCCCTGGTTGGCAGCTGGGTAGGTAGAAGGTGAGAGAAGGATTGGAGGAAGCTTGACAGAAGAAGTATTCTGAGCTAAACCTTGAAAGATAAAAAGGGCACTAAGGAAAGGAGGAGTCAGGAGATTCCAGAGAGCCAGGGCATGTGCGAATGGACCTAGTCATGAAGCTATGTGGATCCATTGAAGAAACACCACGTGCCATGGCCTTGGTGGAGTAAGCATGGAGGAATGAAGCAGGGGCTCGAAAGGCATTCTGTTGCCACTTATAAAAGGTCTTGTACATTACGCCATGGAGTTTGGACTTCATTACCAGTAGTCTCCAAAGTGAGATAAATCCGTCTACACAGTTATCTACTAGGCTGAGAAAGAAAATATGAGACTTTATATTGATACTTATTTTTTTCAACAAATAAGAAAGAAATTAAACTTTGCTAATCTGTACTGTATGAAATGAAGTTTGGTACATTAGGCAAAAGCATTTTCTGTAACATATATTTCTGTTGGGGAATATAGTACGGATACTTCTAAGATAAAATGGACAGAACTTGATGACTGAGTAGTTGTGGAAGTGATGACTCTGAGTTTTCAGTTTTGTTTGAGTGATAAGGAGATGGCAGGACTGCTTACCACAAACAGTTGTTCCATCTGTGTCCTTCACAAGGATACCCAGCAGAGGGGTGCGAAAGCTAAAGTCTTCTCTGAGCACCCCTGTCCACTCTGGTGCTGGGGGAAGCAGGCTAGAGAAGTGCTGCCTTTTGTTAATTCATCCAAGACCCAATGTGTGCCCGTAAGGGCTCTGATGGTGGTTCCATCAAGTGGCACAGAAATTGAGGAGAGTGGGTTGAGGGTGTAGGGAGACTCAGGTTTGATTTTAGGCATGCTGTCTCTGTACTTATTAGGGACATTCAGCTGGGACGTCTAATTGACAATCGAAAATACGGATCTAGAGCTCAGAGGAGAGCTGGGGTCAGGAGACGAGAGCGGGATTGTGAAACTCATCAGAGAACAGGTGGTAATTCAAGTCATGAGCATGATTAGGATCACAGGTGGGCATGTAGAGTGAGAAGAGGCAGGCATGACCTAACCGAAGGGGCAAGTAGACAGTGAGGAGCCATTGGAGGGACAAGAAATAATCCAAGGCAGAAAGCAAACCAGGGAGGGTGGCACCACAGGAGCTATGGAAGAAGAGAACTTTAAGAAGGGAATGGCCAATGGAGAAAGAGCAAATCAAGAGAAGAAAAGTTCTCTACGGGATTTGGAGTTAGGAAATTGTTAATTCCCTTAGAAAAGTACTTCATTGGCGCAATGAGTCCAGATACTTGATTAAATGATTAAAGACTGCAATGGAGGTAAGAAAATCAAAATTGGAAATGTAAAAGATATATATTAAGACGTTTGCATAAGAAGGGAAGGATAGAGATTAAGGTCATATGAACCTTCTCAGAAGCCCTTGAAATGTCATTGAACAGGTATTGATTTCTTCTTAGCCTAGTGTTAAGATCTATGTCTCTCCCTATGTGTGAATCAGGCTCTCTGACCTCCCAGTATATTTTCCCTATTCAGTCGCTTTGCTACATTTCGTGTCCAAAATTGACCCAGTTTTCAAGATATGCACACACCATGATTTTGTGCAAAAGTTAAAGACATTTTCCAATTTGCTTCTGGTTCTCACTCTAATGATAACTAGAGCTTATTTTCCCTTTTGGCTTTAGCAACACATTGGCCCCACATCTTCAGGATACTTTGTAAAGCAATGTTGTCCCGCTCCAGAATTTGCATACATGTACCTTGCACATAAAAGACACTGAATATTTATTAATTGGACCAATTATGTCAGAGGCTATAATTTTAGAAGCAATTTTTGTTCCTTTTCTTAAAAGTATTTCCTCTGACTGACCCATCTTGAAGCTCGCATGTCATATTGTACCCCATACAGACTCAATTGTTTCCTTCAGTTACCAGTAAACCACCTAGAAACATCTACTGGCTTTGCAGCCCTGAAGGTATTCCTTCTTCTGTATTCCCTCTTCCTGATCATTTATAAAATACATTAAGTGGCACTTTTTTTCCAGAGAGGCTACTTTTTATGTTTCTTTCTCCAGAAAAACACTTATTCGGCCCTAAACTTTGACTTGTTTCAAAATCTCTTAATGAACATTCCCTCCGGTAAGTCCCCACCCCAACTCAGGCTGATAATGTTTTAAATTACTTTTGAAATAAAGCCTTGTTTAAGGTTTTTGAAACACGGAAATAAATTGAGTTTCCTGGAATCTCCTATTTTCACGCCTGCCACCTCCAAGCCGTCTGCTGGCTCCATCAGGAATCATTTCCTCTCATAAAAGTCATAACGCTTTATTTGTGATATATGCTGAAATGTTTAGTGATTCTGTGGTTTATGGTATTATAATTTTGCTCAGTTTTCCCGAGGTCTGTCTGCCAGGGACCTCATCGACTGTGGCAGGATGCCTGTTTTGATCAATATGTACACAATTCTGGCTATAAATTCCCTCAAAATGCTTGGGTGGGTACCCATGATTTATTTATTTCCATTTGCCAATTAGGTCTAGAGAGCCTTCCTAATAGACTCACTGGAAAAAAAAAACAGAAAGAAATCTTGGAAGGAAAGAGCTGAACTGAAAAAGAAAAACCTTTCTGCTCTCTAAATTTAGAATAAATCCATCACCATTTTTGTTTTACCTCAATTAACTTTATCCCTCTGAATTCATCTAGTCTCCAAAGAAATCTTACAGCCTGCAGAGTTCCTGCATCCGTCTGGACTTTAAAAAGTTCTTGTGAAATGTATAGTCCATGTGATCAGGGAATCTGAGTATATCGGTAGTTCGTTATTATGATGGCGCTTGTGGGCGTCAGGAACGATAATGTCTGTATTTAATGGTATTTGTGGCTTGCCCCTGGCTTGCAATTACCTGCCAAGTGTAGTGGCTGGATTGAAAGCATGATTGCAACAGCCCATTTTCTCTTAGAAATCCTACTGGCTCCTTGATGATAATTTGACCTAAAGCATTGTGAGTGTGTGAGAGTGTGTGTGTGTGTGTGTGGTGCTGGCACTTCCTCATTCCTCCTGTGCAATAAAGGAAAGTTCCCAGGGAATTGAACAATTCAAATAATAAATTTTTTCAATATTGGCCTTGCTCAGCTAGCTGAATATTCTTGATAAAACAGCAGTTGCCTGTCCTGAACCCCCACACCTTAGGCAAGAGACACCTGGTCTGTGGGGAACGTGCTGAGTTCACATGTGGCCACAACAGCACTAGACTGTGACAGAAGTGTCTGGTCTCAGGACAGGTTTATTGTCCACAGGTCTTAGGGTCTACCAGGAGCTGCTGATGATTCAGCCATTTTGCATTCATTTGTCTATTATGAGTGGGGCAGCAACGGTTACTGTTTTACACTCTTAAAATTAAAAAAAAACACTGCATAGTTTAGGCAGCTATACAAGATGACCCCCACCGCTAAAAGTTGAAATACTGATGTTGCATTTACACGGAGTTGGCTGTGAAGAAAACAGAATGCAAGGCAGGACTTCAGATTCCCACTGCTGTGCAAAAGGAGAGATAAAAATAATAGCAGCAAAAACTCATGCAAATGCATCAACCTCAAGGCTAGGAAACTTAATGCTCCTGAGTGGAACAGTAGAAAGCTTATGACCACTATTCTCTATCTGATGTATTGCTTGGTCAGTTTTAATTATTTTATTTCCATTTAAAATAAAAGTTAATTAAAATGTCTACCAGCTATTAATAGTTCACATGTTAAAAAGAACTGTTTTCTATGTTTTATACGTTTTTCTTGTAAAATCGATGTACAATCACTGGAGAAAAATTAGGGGCAAGAATAAGCAAAATAGAAGAACATGAATATCTAATAGTTAAATTCCTCGGACAGCATGCCTGGCAAAATTATAAGTGATTTTTACATATAAGCTCATTTAATTGTCAAAGCAACCTTATGAGGTATGTTTTTACCTATCCCTCTTTTACAGAAAAGGAAACTCAGGCACAGATAGGTTAAACAACTTGCCCAGAGTCCAAAAAACAGCCTAGCTCCAAAGTCTACACTGTTCACCACACTGTTGTACTTATCTCTATAACCATCCACAGTGCCCCTCACTCAGGGATAACTTACAGTTAAGCTTAGTATATAGCTTTCCAGATCTTTTCTCATTAATATAAACAAGTATATGGTACACTTAAATATCATGCATCAATATATTGTCTATGTATGTTGTATTTTCCACTATGACTCTCAAAGTAGTCTTTTTAATTTTTCTGACTTTATGAATGAGGAAACAAGCTTAGAGGGGCCGAGTGACTTGCCCCAAATCTCATAGTTGTGGTGGAAGAGAAACCTTTTCCCAGGTCAGCTACCTCCATCAAAGGGATTCTTTTCTCTGCACTAAGCTGCCTCATGGTCTTTTAATTTTGACTGTGATGAAAGCACACAGTTTCATCGTGGTGGGATGCATCTCCAGGTTGAAGGTGATTAGGTGGTGTAGTGGAGGCTCTCAGAGCCCTGCCAGCTCTGCCTTACCAGCTGGTGCACTTGTCTCCCAGCAGCTGCAGTGCTGGCTAGTGACCACGCCTAGCTGTCCTCCCCTATAGAGAATTGCTTTTGGTCACATCATCCCTTGCAGGGTCTCATCTAGAAAACCGGACTTGGGACAAGTGGTGTTTGATAACATGACCCCCCTCTGGGGAACAAAACCCAGCACCCACATCGAGGCAAGGGCTGCCTTTTGCAGTCCTACAACAGTTTTCATAATTTTTAGCCATACAGGTTGCCTTGAATCAGTAGGGCTTTTTTCTTTCAAAAAGTCCAGTGACTATTTTTTCAAAATGTTTTATTTAAGTAATTTGTTAAGGTGACTTACATGGACCAAAGAAAGCCCTAAAAACCATTTCAAAGACATTTAATTCAGGGTCATTTCTCATGTTTCCATATTTCTAAGCTTTAATGCTTTTCTATTTCAAATCAATTACTTTCTATTCATTCTTTAAGCACACATATTTCGGAGTTATAACAGAAGAATAGCTATGAATAACTACCCTGCCTCCTTCTTTAATTTCACAGTACTCCCATCTGCCTTCCATCTCCCTTGCTGAAAATTTTCTCTGCTCCATCACCACAATTTCACTGTTAGCTTTCTCCTACCAACTTCTGGTACATCTCGCTATTAAAGTCTTCTCTGTTATAGCCATCCTTTGTGTCTTCTTCTAAATGAACACTTCACTTCTGCCTGAACTGTCCTTCTTTTGAAATCATATCTAGGCACAAAATCCAAAAATTTTTAATTGATTCTTTAATCTAGTTACCATGATGATTTTATAAACCCGAGTTTCTGAGGTTTGCCAATGGAACTATCACATAGAAGAGGATCTGGAACATTTGGGCAATACTGTAATTTTTCAGAAGTGGAGATTATACTGCCATGCAATTTAATGATGTTTGAATTTTCCTAAATTTCTGTTTCTATCCCCATCCCAGCTGACTCATAATTTATTTATTCATGTTATTGCAAAAACCTCTGAGCTGAGCTTCCTGCCTCCCTTCCCAATCCAATCAATCCATCCTCTATAGAGCTGCAAAAGAAACCTTCCTAAATCTTGTTCTCACCATGGTACTTCCATGTTCAAAAACCCATCCATGGCTCCCCATTGCCTATGGAATGCTGTATTAAAAACGTTTTAGACCAATCAGACCAACCCCTAACATTTGTAGGACTGCAATAAAAATACAAATAAGATCTCTGACTCACCCCTCTTTTCACTCTCAATTCCACAAGGGGCCAAATAGGCATGTGTGTGAACAGCCACCCTGCAGTCAAATGCTGTCCATAACCCTGCAGCCTCCACGTGCAAGCAGTCACCCCTTGGCCATTCTTGGATTTAGGGATGTATGCTGGTGGTGTGGTCTATCCTTAAGAGGATGGACTAGAAGAAGAGGCTTGTTCAGGACTTGGAAGTGGGGTCAGGGCCATTGAGGCAGCAAATTCCAGGATTCTGAACATGAGAATGAGCATGGTCTAGAAGGGGAGGACAGTCCTGGGAGAAGGTGGACATGGTCCCTTATCCCTGTGGATTACTAATCCTGTGTAGAGGGGTATGGCTAGAGGAGGGTCAGAGCAGGGCCTTCTCAAACACAGTGCTAAGAGAAAGACTCTCTTGCAAGATTTAAGGGCAATTCTGAGTCTGGCATGCAAGACTTTTCATGATCTGATCCCAACTTACTTTTTCAATATCATTTCATCCTACTCCCAAGTGTGACCCATCCACAGTGACCGGTTTAGTCCACCTACATGTCTTTGGGGCATGATCTTCCTCATCTACCAATGTGACTTTCCTCATGCTATATACCAGATCTCAAGTTCACAGGGACTGGGTACATAAATGAGTGCCATGGGCCAAGTGGGGCCCACAGAATGCTGGAGAGAGCAAACCCTATCTAAATGGCAGTGCCAATTTTCAACTCCAGGCAACGGGTAGCATGAGAGACTGTGCACCCAGTATTGTCAGGTCATTCTTGTATTAGGTCAGAAATACAGATTTTTCATAAGAAATCTCTTGATTTTGAAATATTGACAACTAATTAAAATTAAAAAGAAAAACACTCTGCTGTCCAAATCAAGCTCCACTGTGGCTCCAATTTGGCCTGCGTATGTTCTATAACCTGATATGCTTCCCCCCAACTCTGTGAATCTTTTCTTTCTTCAGTCATGGACTCAAATTCTACCTCCTTCATGAAGATTTCCTGGATCACTCCAACCACAGAACTTTCTTTTATTCTCTGAACTGTTCTAGTACTTATAATCCAACCCACTAACTTGACACCATTTGAAATTCTCTTTTCATATCTCGAATTGAGTTGAGATTAGAGAGTAACAGTCACACCTTTTTTTTGTTTATCTCATAGGGTCTAAGAGTTCCAGTCTCATGGTATTTGTTAAATCACCAATACATAAAAACAAAATTGTACCATGCTTTAAAGAGGATATACTTTAGACCAAGGAATTTTGTTTCTAAGAATTTCAACTAGGAAAAGACATAAAGTGTGCAAAGATATATGCATATAACAGGATATTTCTCATAGTATTAGTTGCTAAAACAAAAATTTGGACCAACTAGGTATCCCTCAAAACGGCTTGAATAAATTAAAATTGTAGTATACAATGTAATTGCTTGAATGTCTCTTAAGTGTCTTTTTCATCCATAGTTTTCTCCTCCATTTCTGTAGTGTGTGTTTACTTGGTAGTTTTTTGTTTGTTTGTTTTGCTATGAAGAAGCTCAGTTTAGTTAGGTTTCACTCATCAATTTTTTTTTTGTCACAATTACTTTAGAGAACATGGCCATAAATTCTATGTTAAGGCCAATATCTACAATAGTAGTCCCTAGCTTTTCTTCTAGGATTTGTTTAGTTTGAGGCTTTACATTTAAAACTTTAATCCATCTTGAGTTGCTTTTTGTATATGGTATAAGGAAGGGGTCCAGTTTCAGTCTTCTACATAGGGCTATCCAGTTATCCCAGCATCATTTATTGAATAGGGAATCTTTTGCTCATTGCCTATTTTTGTCAGTTTGTTGAAGAGCAAATTGTTTTAGGTGTGTGGCCTTATTTCTAGGTTCTCCATTATGTTCCATTGGTCTATGGGTCTGTTTTAGTACCAGTATCATGCTGTTTTGATTACTGTAGCCTTATAGTATGGTTTATAGTTGGGTAATGTGATGTCACCAGGTTTGTTCCTTTTGCTTAGGATTGCTTTGGTGATTCAGGCTCTTTTTTGGTTCCATATGAATTTTAGATTTTTTTTTCTAATTCTGTGAAAACGATGTTGGCAGTTCGATGGAATAGCATTGAATCTTCATCTTGCTTTGGGCAGGATAGCCATTTTAACAACATTGAGTTTTCCAATCCATGAGCATAGAATGTTTTCCCATTTGTTTGTATCATCTATGATTTCTTTCAGCAGTGTTTTGTAGTTCTCCTTGTAGAGATCTTTCACCTCATTGGTTACATGTATTCCTAGGTATTTCATTATTTTGTGGCTATTGTAAATGGGATTGGGTTCTTGATTTGGCTCTCAGCTTGAATGTTATTGGCGTATAGAAATGTTAGTAAATTTCGTAAATTGATTTTGTATCCTGAAATTTGACTAAAGACATTCATCGGTTCTAGGAGCCTTTTGGTGGGCTCTTTAGGGTTTCCTATGTTTATAATCATATCATCTGTGAAAAGAGATCATTTGACTTATGTTTTTTCCTATTTGGATGCCTTTCATTTCTTTCTCTTGCTTGATTGCTCTGGGTAGGACTTCCAGTACTATGTTGAATAGAAGCGGTGAGAGTGGGAATCCTTGGTCTTATTCCAGTTCTTAAGGTGAGTGCCTCCAGCTTTTGCATGTTCAGTAGGATGCTGGCTGTGGATTTGTCATAGACAGCTCTTATTATTTTGAGGTATGTTCCTTTGATGCCTAGTTTATTGAGGGTTTCTCTCATGAAAGGATGTTGGATTTTAGCAAAAGGTTTTTCTGCATCTATTGAGATGATCACGTGATTCTTTGAAAGGATAAACAAGATTGATAGATGGCTAGCTACATTAACAAAGAAAAAAAGGGAGAAGATGCAAATAAACACAATCAGAAACAAGGGTGACATCATAACCAATCCCACAGAAATACAAAAGATCCTCACAGACCATTGTGAATACCTCCATGCATACAAACTAGAAAATATCGAGGAAATTAAATTCCTGGAAACAGACAACCTTCCAAGATTGAATCAGGAAGAAATTGAAACCCTGAACAGACCAATATTGAGCTCCAAAATTGAATTAGTAATAAAAACCTACCAACCAACCTGTGAACCAGATGGATTCACAGCTGAATTCTACAAAACGTACAAAGAAGAGCTGGTACCGATTCTACTGAAACTATTCCAAAAAATTGAGGAGAATGGACTCCTCCCTAATTCATTCTATGAAGCCAAAATCTGGCAAAGACATGACAAAAAAAGAAAACTACAGGTCAATATCCCTGATGAACACAGATACAAAGATCCTTAACAAAATACTAGCAAACTGAATCCAGCAGCACATCAAATAGTTCATTCTCTGTGATCAAGCAGGCTTATTCCTGGCATGTAAATTTGGTTCAACATATGCAAATCAATAAATGTGATTCATCACATAGACAGAATTAAAACCAAAAACCTGAATCATTTGGACATCATCCTAATGTTCCTGCACACGTTCTTTGCTTTCTGGTATATGATGTTTCAGTATTATCTTGTCCTTTTCTTGCCCCAGACCTGGAATCCAATATTTCTTCAATTAATCCTATTTTCTTTTAGTGAAAAATGGTATTTGGAGTCTATAATGTTGGCATTAGAGGTGTTCTTTGCTCCTGGGTTAGTCATTGTCCTAGGCTTTTTCAGTATACAGAGCTTAAAAAATACAGTTTTTGTTTTAGATAAAATATATTGTGAGTTCATATTAATACTTTCATTTTAAACTCAGAGTTTTGGCCTAATCTCTAAACACCAAAAATCTGACCCTAGTTCAAACAGTTAAAAAATGATATGACAATCAGGAAAAAGTAAACGGCAAATTTATATTTCATGAAACTAAGAAGTTAATTTTAATTTTTAGGTGTGACAATTTTAATTCTATTCATTAGAAGAATCCCATGTCTTACATACACATTGAAATATTTGTAGATAAAATTCCATCGTGGCTGAGATTTGCTTCAAGATAATCTAAGGAGTTGAGTAGAAGAAGTAGATAGTGTATGGATGAAAGAAAATTGGCCATGAGTCGATAATTGTTGAATTTGAGTGATAGGAACACGAGGTTTATTATTTTGGTGTCTCTCTATTTTTATATGTTCGAATTTTTAATTGCACATTTAAAAATAAGACATGCTAGAATATTTCATGACATAGATAATATTCATATATAATTAAGTAAAAAGCTAGTGTGGTAGGACAAAACTGGGTTCTTGTCACATGACCAGCAAAGATTTGGCTCACAGTCACTTTGAAGGGTGAGGGGAATGGAATTTACTGGGTGAAAAGGAAAAAAGGAAAAGCAGCTCATCAAAGTAACGTGGAGTCCTGCTGCTAACAGGCTGTCCACCTCACCGACTGAATCCCAGGTTACCACACAGGAACAAGACCAGCCAGACTCCTCCCTGCTGCAAACCGCATGAACTTCCCCAGGCTCCACCCCATCCTCCCAGTGTGCAGGCCAATAGTAGATCCTCCGGTGACCCCTTTTCACTTGGCTGTCTCATTAGCTATACTACTTTCATAAAATAAGCTCAAATTTGTAGAAGAAATGTAAATAGACACAGATGAGGCTAAAGGACTTACCCTAAGTGATGAATGTTCCTCTACGTGTTACAGATTATTTTCATTTTTGTCTTTGTGTCTTTCTGCATATTCCAATTTTTCAATATGAAAATGTACTACTTTCATAATCAGACAAAAATATAAATGTTATTGACTAAGTGACTTTAAAACAGTGAACAGTACTCTATTTCCTTGTTTGTATGCTTTTACGATAATGGCATTTTCCATTTTCAAGCTATTACCAAATGCTTCCACACTGTAGCTGCTTGAAAGCCTGTATGCCCCCTTCTCCTCCTCTGTCACTTTCCTCCTTGCTCCGTCTTCCCTGCCATAGGAGGTTCTCATCTTTCTTCCGCTGTTGGGTGCCCAGAGTCAGAAAGTCAGGACCTTAACTCAAAGTGAAAAAGAATATAACTTTACTCCTCTCTGCTCAGCGTTTCTTCTCTACTCCTTGTCTGGCTTAATTTTATTTTTCTGTCTCTAGTTTTTCTTCCTTATATTATTGATTTTTATCAATAATATGAGTAAGAGTACATGGTATTTATAGCTTTTGCTAAGTACTAGGCAGTTTGCTAATTAGTTGATATGTATGAATTTTTTAAGCCCTCAAAGCAGCCTTAGGATTGAAGAATTACTCCTAATCTTTACAAAAACTCTACAACATAACGATTTATATCCAAGCTGAATGGGTGCAGCTCACAGAGACCTTACGCAACTTATCTAGCCACACTTCAGGCGTGAGACGGAATTGGTTCAAATTCATGTGTGTCTGGGTCCATGGCTCATGGTTTTTTTCACTCTGACTTGCTGCCTTCTTTTAAAAAGAAAAGAAGGGAAGAAAAAATCTCCAAGTATTCTAAAGCCGAGATCTGCTTTAAACAGATAGGATAATCTTATGTAAGATTTTAAAAGGGATTATGTTGTATTTGTTTAATTGTTATGTGTCCTATGTGTATTTCACATCAGCTCTTTCATTTTCATAAAAGTAGAATTCAAAATACACAATAATAAAATTTTGGGTTAAACAGAGTCTTATTAGGAAGGATACAGGGAGCCAGCAATCTAGGGGTGCTCTGTGCAGAAGGGAGAAGAGCCCCAAGACCAAGGAGAGCACTCCCAGGAAGGTTGGAATGCGAAGGGGAAAGGAATTCAACCCCGGTACCAAAGGAAACCCTTGGACCCTGGCGCTGTGCCTGTCTCGGGATTCTAAAAGCAAGCAGAGGAATGAAAATACATCCTTTTCAAGGCAATGTCTGCACATCAACTTTAACATTCTGAGTAACATTATCTTGGGCACAGTTCTCCTTAATGAAAACATGTTCTTCTAAGCTGTAAAAATAGAAAGTCCCTAAAACATAAAGCATGCCTTTTAGAAATGAACTAAACAGTAGATCTCATTGAAGGCCCTTTGCTAGTAAGTTGAGTTCATCTTTGGTGTTTCTCTCTTCACCCTTTGGAACAGTCTGTTCCCACTTTTCCCATCTGATGGCCATGATCACAGGGCAGAGTATCTTGCATGGACAGCCCCCTTCCTTGGGCTGTTAGGGTCTGCTGGGCAGAAGGATTTTTCTTCTTCTTCCTTCACAGACTAATTTGGTGCCCTTGAGAGCCTGCTGCCACACTGTGTCAAGGAGAAATCTAACAAACCATGGAGATGTTACCAGTGAGTCAACTTTCCGAAGGGAGATCACTTGTATGTGTATAGGAGTCTTTAGGAGAAGATGCCTTGAGCCAGAGGAGAGTGTTTAATCATGGAAATTTCAGACTTTGGGACAGATATAGCCATATGTACCCATCAAATCACGCTGTATATGAAGCAAGACAATGGACATGAACTCTAAACAGAAAACAGTTCAGGGCACAGATGTCTGTGGATGTTTTTATTATATTGAAAGTAAGAGATAGGGCAGTAGGGGTAAAGTAGGAAAGGAGAGACAGGAAGGGGATACTGATAATAAACAGTACAATATAGGAAATATGCACATAGTAAATGACTTCTAAGTAGCGGGGGAACTACTGGGTTAAATTCATCTGGAAGTTTTTCTCTTCCCACAGAAATCCAGGAGAGTCCGCAAACCCATCCCATCATAGCAGGGCAAGTGGAAGAGTCATTCTCAGGAAGCTACAAGCAGACATTTTGAAGAACTACACAAGAGATATCCCTTTGAAGATGAGAAATGTGCCCCCAACCTATGCAGTAGCACAAACAGAAATAGCTAGATATAGGGGAGCATATTTGGAAATACTAAAAAAAAAAAAAAGAGAGAGAGAGAGACTTGAAACACCTTCAGCTGTAAGCAAATGCACACACATTCTCTGAAATTGTATTTCCCCCCTTATAAGGTTCTGACTTATTCCGCATGAATCGTGGTGGGACATCGGAAAACATGGTCAAGTACAAATTAGAAAGGGATCAGAAAACAATGCAGAATCAGATCCCCAGTCAAAACCAGAATCAAACCAGACCCTCAAGGCAATTTTGGCCAATTAGTTTTCTTATAAAGAATGTTTAAGAGTCTTTACTATGTTCCAGACGCTCTGTTTTATTCAGATGAATTCACTTTTACAAAACACTTAGAAGTAGGTACTATTTTTATCTTCATTTTATGGATGAGTCCTTTGTGACTAAGAAACAGATAATTAAATTGGATCAAAGTCATGTGACTCTGATGGCAGAGCTAGGATTCAAACCTAGAGAGTCTTAGCTCCACAGTCAGTGCTCCACTGACAGCTACTAGTGACAACAGCTTATTCTATATCAATTCATCAACTGTGGAAAACAGGACCACATCCTAGTATTCTAGGCCCCAAACACAGAAGCATGAAACTGATTATATATTCCTCCCACCCCCTTCCCCGGAAGTATTTTTCCTTGATGGACACTGACATCTTTACCCCTAGCCCAGCCCTTCCTGTGAATGGCTGCAGTACTCCTTTCTTTGCCCTACTTCTTCAGTGGGGCATCTTTGTCCATGTACTTGGACATTTAATGTGACTCTTCCTCCTGGAAATCCAGGGTCTATTCTGTCCTTTCACTTCCGGAACAGCCTCTCTTCTTTACTTTGCTCAAGATCAATGACTCCTTTCTTGAATGCTTTCCTCTATGTTTCTCCTCTACCAGGTAGCCAACAGCCTTCCAGGAAGCTAATTCTTAAGCAATATTGAAAGGAAGTTGAAGAAGAGGAACCCAGAGTCTCCTTCCAATATTTGGAAGGTCAGGATCTTTTGAAGAGGATGCATGGGAAGTACACCAGGCTATAACTCTGTGTTATTTATAGCTTGTTGTATACTTAGTAAATTATAATTCACTTCATTGTATTGGTTCAAGCACTCTCAGTTTTCCTTTTTGTTATTTTCACTGAGTTCCATGGAAGAGTGTCTTCAACTATGACAAAGGTAGTAGATAGGTACTACAAAGTAGGTACCCCCTCAACTCTTTTTTGCAGTAAAAATTCTGGGTCCCAGAGTATGCAGAGAAGATAAACACCAGCATCCCTCCCCTGGAGTGGAAGCATCCCTATCCTGGAGTGGAATAACAGGCTTATTCCTAGTCAGATGCCCTATGCATCTATCACTTATGGAGCATATGATGAAGTAGGGCAGGACAAGCCCTGTTACTGTTTCTTAACCACTCTCACATTTCCACATCAGCAAGGTGTCCGAGTCTACTCAGGTAATGGTGTTTTGACTTAGTGGGGCCTCAGTTTGTGACCTGATAATCTTAGAGGAATGGAGAACCTGGCCTAGCCCTTTGGGCTGACTCTCCTAACTTGCTAACTGACAAGGGGATGGGAGCAACATGGCGGAATATTTATCTTGGCTTCCACATATAAAGGCTGGTGTCCAGGGCCAATTGTTGGCAAAAGAGAGAAGTGGGAAGATATTTCCCCAACCTAAGATTCTCAGCATCGTTATTCTAATCCCTTGTCCTCTTTATCCCACACCAAGTTCCCCAAGCCTTCTCTTTTTCCTTTAGTTTATCCATATCTGAACTCCTCTCCACCATATAGTGGATACGGCTGGCAACATTATAAAACCGAACTGGGATCTGCTTGCCCCGCACAACAAAGACAAACACTGACATCAGGACAGCAGCAAGAGAAAGCCAGGCATTTATTGGCAGGGCACCAAGCAAGGAGGACCAGGCAGCTAACACTCAAATCCTGACCTTCCCATTGGCTTGCAGGCAAGTGTTTTTCAATGCAGGAGTAAGTTTCAGGAAAGCAGATGTTATAGGTAAAATCATAAATCAATACGTGGAGGTTACACACTGGTTTTGGCCTAAAAGGGAGAGATATCTTGAAGTGGGGGCTTATGAGTCATGGGTAGATTCAGAGATTTTCTGATTTGCAATTGGTTAAGGAGAAGCTTTGTTTAAAACTTTAGGGTTGGCTGAGTGCGGTGGCTCACGTCTGTAATCCCAGCACTTTGGGAGGCTGAGGCGGGCGGATCACTTGAGGTCAGGCAGGAGTTTGAGACCAGCCTGGCCAACATGGTGAAACCCCGTCTCTACTAAAAATATGAAAATTAGTTGGGCATGGTGGCAGATGCCTATAATTCCAGCTACTCAGGAGGCTGAGGCAGGAGAATTGCTTGAACCTGGGAGGCAGAAGTTGCAGTGAGCCAAGATCCTGCCATTGCACTCCAGGCTGGGCGACAGAGCAAGACTCTGTCTCTAAATAAGTAATTAATGAATTAATTAAATGTAGGGTTGGCAGAAACAAATGTTAACTCCCTGAGTGTGACTTTTCTCCAGGTCCCTCAGGAAGAAATTTAGAACGAAGAATGATAGGTAGAGTTCGGTATTCAGTTCCCCCTTATCTGAGGTCTATGTGCTGGAGAATCCATTTGGTGGGGGTCCAGGTTTCTAAAAAAACAACTCAGAGATATATGTTAAGATGTTATCTTTAGTTTCTATGGGGGAACCAAACATCTGGTGAATCTAGCTTCCTTGGCTATTGTTTTTAGGCTACTATTACTTTCTAGCTTAACAAGTTGCTTATTTACTTCTCAGGGCTAGCTAGGTGCGTGGAATTTCCCTTGGAGAAGATCAAGATTTTCCTTTATTTTTCTGCTTTGGGAGGCCACAAGCCTCTTAGAGAGGGGTCCCTGCTCCCTCTTAGCAATAGAGCAAATCTCCTATTGTCTTCCTGACGGCTGTGATTCTCAGGCTGGCTAGAAAATGCAGATTCTGAGGTTGCAGCTCTTCTGCCCATCCCACTCCTCAGAAATCTAGTTGTGAAGAAGATCCACAGAGGATTGTAATGTTGGGTGTCACAGGGGGAAAAGCGGATGAAGGTTAAAGGTAAAAAACCCTAAGGATATTACTGTAAAAAGGAGTGGTGGTGCCGGGCTTCCCGGGAGACCTGAGGAAGTTAGACCTCTGGAGTCCACTGCCCCCCTTTCACTACCTGTTATGGGTTTAAATTGTGTCCTCCCCCAGAAGATAGGCTGAAGTCTCAACTTCTAGAACCTGTCACTATGACCTTATTTGGAAATGGGGTCTTTGTAGACATAATCAAGTCTAGATGAGGTCACACAGGAGTAGAATGAGCCCTGATCCAGTATGACTGGTGTTCTTATAAGAGGAGAAGAGCACGTACAGGGAAGGCGACATGAAGACACAGAGGGAGAGTGCCATGTGATGTCGCAGGCAGCATGGAGTGCTGCACACAAATGATGGAAGGAAGGGTCCTCCCCTACAGGTTTCAGATGAGCACGCCCCTGCCAACACCTGGATTTCAGTCTTTCAGCCTCCAGAGCTGCCAGACAATACATTTCTCCTGTTTTAAGCCATCTGGGTTGTGGTACTTTGTTGTGGTGGACCTAGCAAAATAATACGCTCTCCCTAAGTCCCGTCCCCTCCCCCTTCCTCCCAGGTTATAGGGTGCAGGCAGCCACCTCTCCCATACCTCCTAATGCCAGCCTTGTTGGGGTGAGCACTACAGGTTGTCTTCTTGGCTTCCTCATGCCTCAGTCCACAGTCTGGCCTCCTGAGGAGCATAAAGTCCATGGGCTTGGGTAGCTTCTTGATCTTTCAGAGAAAGATGAACAGGATGTGGACTATTAGGGCACGTTCAGGACGAAACCAAAGGCCCATTGGCTGTGAGGGGAATTGGAAGAGAAACCAAGTGAAGCTCCCACTTCAATGCTAAATTGTCTGTTTCTCTGGAGCTAGAGGAAATGAACTTTTTGAGTAAAAGCAGGACCCAGTCATGCTGTTGCATGTCTAGGAATTCCCTGTGGTTCTGAGCTTTCATTGCATTTGCTCCAAGGGTGTCTGCGATTTGTCACAGAGGTCCCTGACTTTCTAGGCAGAGGGAGAAAAGGAAAGGGAGTGGGGCGGAAGCTGTGGAAGAGCTCTCTAAACATCTCCGGGGCCATGCAAACTGTCAACATTCAGGGAGGTGAGATGATGACCATAGTGGTTATTCCAGAATGCCTGTGGTCTGTCTCCTCTTACCCCACTCTCTGACACTCTTACTCTTGGAGTATGTAGCTGTATAGTGTCCTGGCAATAAGAATAACAGTCGTGAAAACTATCATGTATCAAATGTTATATGCTGGCCGGCTATTATTTTATATCCTCATAGTAATTCTGCAAGACACACGAAAGCTCCATTTTGCAGGTTAGGCTCTGACAGAGTACAGAATTTGTTCAAGTTCACCGAACTGTGGGTGGCTGAGCCAGCAATCGAGGCCAGGCAAAACCATCTTTCCACTAGGCTGTGGAAAGACAAGCACAAAGTGCTTGTCCACGAAGCAAGCACACCTTCTGCTAGCCTGGGGCAGCAGAATTCTTAGTCACATCATCCTTGTGTTAGGATAGCTGTCCGGAGGCTCAGCCCATTCTTTATTGCTCTCATAGTCATTCTCAGTAGTCTGTGCATTTTTGTGGAGGAATATGTACAGAGAAGAAAATAAAGTAAATTAGTGCTCACCCACATTAAGCAGGAAGAACAGAAAGGTTTCTTATCACTTCATAGTTTTGCAATAGTTGCATTCATCAAAACCCAATTTGCATTTTAGTGTGGAAGCCCTTGCTATACCTGTGGTATCCCTGCCCCACAGACTGCCCAAAGCATGTCTGAAAATTGACACAGTGTTCAGAATTTAGGGGTCCGAAAAATGGGAGGGATCTGAACCCCATGAGGTATCTAGGTATGGCTTACTTCTTTAAATGTTCAAGAGCCTCTGGTTAAGGAAAAAATTAATATTACTCCTAAGTTTTTGAATAATATATGATTAACATTTTAGCCTTCTGCATACGTACTTTTAACCTGTGAGCCTGTTTAACAATTAAGCACATGTGGGAATTGTAAATGTTGGTTTCAAGTAAGAGAGAGAAGGTTAAATCAAGGGGATTAGATAAACAAGGTTACTTCATTTTAAGAGTGGGTATTTAAGACTTCTCATATGAAGGTTACTTGTAGAGATGGCATTGTGGGTGGTTCTCTATTTTCAGTGAGGCTCTAACTGAGGAGAATGACCCCTCCTTTGTTGAGCAAGATTTCAGCTAGTCATGAAATAGAGCAGTGGTAGGCCAGGCGTGGTGGCTCAGGCCTGTAATCCCAGCACTTTGGGAGGCCGAGGCCGGTGGATCACAAGGTCAGGAGATCCAGACCATCCTGGCTAACACGGTGAAACCCTGTCTCTACTAAAAATACAAAAAATTAGCCAGGCGTAGTCCCAGCTACTAGGGAGGCTGAGGCAGGAGAATGGCGTGAACCTCGGAGGCGGAGTGAGCTGAGATCGCGCCACTGCACTCCAGCCTGGGCGACAGAGCGAGACTCCGTCTCAAAAAAGAAAATAATAATAGAACTAATTAATTAATTAATTATAAAAAGAAATAGAGCAGTGGTCAGCAACCTTTTTCTGTAAAGGGCCAGAGAGTAAATATTTCAGACTTTTTAATTCCTCAGCTCTGTCATCTTAACCTGAAAGCAGGCATAAACAATGCACAAATCAATGCATGGCTGTCCTCCAGTAAAACTTTATTTGCAAAAACAGTCCGTGGTCTGGTTTCAGCCTGCCGGCTAGGGTTTGCTGACCACTGATACAGAGCATCCATAGGAAAACGTTATTTAAACATTGAACCGTTGGCTGAAATGCTCTGCTGTTGGAGGTTTTTTTGTTTTGTTTTGTTTTGTTTTGTTTTGTTTTGTTTTTTGGGACAGATTCTCGCTAGTCGCTCAGGCTGGAGTGCAGAGTGGTGTGATCTCCGTTTACTGCAAGCTCCGCCTCCCGGGTTCCCGCCATTCTCCTGGCCCAGCCTCAGCAGTAGGTGGAACTACAGGCACCCGCCACCACGTCCGGTTAACTTTTTTTTTTTTTTTTTTTGTATTTTTAGTAGAAACGGGGTTTCACCGTGTTAGCCAGGATGGTCTTGATCTCCTGACCTCGTGATCTGCCCGCCTCGGCCTCCCACAGTGCTGGGATTACAGGCGTGAGCCACCGCGCCGGCCTGTTGTTGTTGTTGTTGTTGTTGTTGTTTTTGAGACGGAGTCTCGCTCTGTCGCCCAGGCTGGAGTGCAGTGGCCGGATCTCAGCTCACTGCAAGCTCCGCCTCCCAGGTTCACGCCATTCTCCTGGCTCAGCCTCTCCGGGTAGCTGGGACTACAGGCGCCGCCACCTCGCCCGGCTAGTTTTTGGTAGTTTTTAGTAGAGACGGGGTTTCACCGTGTTAGCCAGGATGGTCTCGATCTCCTGACCTCGTGATCCGCCCGTCTCGGCCTCCCAAAGTGCTGGGATTACAGGCTTGAGCCACCGCGCCCGGCGGATGTTTTTAAAAAACAGATTGGGCAGTTACTTGTTTGGGTTGGCTTTCATATGTTAATTCCTCCTTTAACACACTGGTGCTTCTGACATGCAGAATCTTCTGCTCAATATTGTCACAGACTACCAGTCACCTAATCCTCTTTATCTATGAACTTCAGTTAAGTTGCAGGGAAATTTTTCTCTACAGGTCTTGCCCAATGTCTTCTAAACAAAAGACTGTGTCTGAATGCTAAGAGGGGCATGGTCACAGAGAGTGGGAGGATTTGAGCCCTTCAAGCACTTGGGTAGGAGAAAAGGAAAATTAATTAACTCATCAAATCTTTTCTCTCAAATAGCAAAAATGCAATAGATTCTTGCACAATGAAGAATCCTCTGCCAGTAGGGCTAAAAGTCCACCTTCCTGTTTCCCTCTGTGTTCTGATTCATGGTCCAGAAGGGCTCATGCGTTAATGTGATGTTCATAGCGTTTCGTTTCCACATGGTAGGTGAGAAACACTTTGCAATGCTAAAAAGTTTGAATTACTCTTAAATGTGCATATATGCATAAATATATATATATATGTAGGTCTAGACATAACATGCAAGAATCAGGATACTGATTCTTGACATTGGCAACTAGATAGACATCAAATGTTAGAATTGTGAATATTTTATTATAAATGCGTTTTTAAAAGGTAATTACATTTTAAAAATAAAGTAATAAATTTTAGTTTCATATACTTTTTAAATTTAAAATTTATTGTCACATGATTCATATTCTGCCTTTTAGTTTTAATAGGTAAAATATATTTTTTGGGAAATGTAAAATTTTTTATTTGCCAATATAAAGTTTTACATTAACCTTTTTACATTTTTATTAATCTATATTGAAGATTTTAATCAATTAGTTCAATACTGTTAATCATGTATAAATTTGATTATAAAAACATAATTTGTATTTTTATATTAAGGGGAAGAGAAATACTCAATTTTATGGAGCAAGCAAATAATAATTCATAAATTATATATGTCCTTATTTTATTACTCACCCTTTCAGGATACCCAGTCATATAAAAAAAATCAAATGCAGTCATCTTTTAAAAATTTCTCATTATGAAGGTATCCTTAAAAAGGTAGACAGACAGGACGTATTTATTAAACAATTTGTTAGCACGTGGTATGAAGGTCCTCGTTTGAGACAGCTACGTAAAAAGGGCTCCCTGGAGAGTCTCCTATTGGCCCGTGCTCTGGGAGGATGGGGTGGAGCCTTGAGAAGTTCTCACCATTTGTAGAGGGGAGGAGCTCGGCCCCTCCTGTTCCTGGGTGGTGACCTGGGATTCTATCGGTGAGGTGGAGAGCCTGTTAGCGGGACTATATCTCATTTTGCAGAGTTGTTTCTCCTTTTTACCTTTCACCCAATAAATTTCACTCCTAACCCTTCTATGTGTCCATGAGACTAATCTTTCCTGGTCATGTGACAAGAAACCATTTATTTTCTGCAACACATTTACATTCTTGCTCCAGCCCCCACAAATATTAGCGAAGGGCCTATCTCAAATGACTATCTTTCATGGAAATGAAGATGTTTTGACTGACGAACGATTTTGATTAATTGATACAAGACCCAAAACTCCTTTTAGGTTTAATTCTTTTGTTGAAATTTCAACAAACGTAACTCAGTTTGACAACTTCTTAACTGAATTTTCAATATCCCCAAATCTCTAGAAATAAAACTTTTCTCTTTTAAAAAATGTATTTTAGGCCATAGTCATTTGGTGGCAAAGCCTAACTGGTTTTACAGGATATTATGTATAGCCCTTATGCATACTATTTATATTCAAATATTCACTTAGAGATATTAATGAGTTTGATTATGGGATCTGTCCCAGATCTTGCTTGGGGGGTTATGTAATGTACTATTCATGCATTATGTTACCTTTCAAAAATCTGAAAAAGTCTGGATTTCCTACATGTCTCGTTTAAAGGTTTCCCTGCCTTAGTAAAAGAGCAAACTAGAAACAATGTCATGTTTTCTTTAATGACTCAGTAGATTACCTTAGAACAGAGGCATAGTATAAACAATAATTCCTATTGTACAGAAATTGTACAATAAGATATAGATAGATGGCAGAAGACTTTGCTGAAAGTATACTGACAACCATTATCATTTTTTTAAAGGTAAATCCTGAGTCAACTTGTTCCTATCTCACTTGAGTTTTTACATAATAGCTGAGCTTGCAAAACAATTACAGTCAAATGATACTATTAATTAACTGATTCAAATTCACTCAATTTTCATCATTTTGAATTTACCTTTTAGGAATAGGTCATACTCTGGTTCATGGGTGTATAATTAAATGTGGGTGTACAATTTTAAAAATCCAGAAATCATTGCACCAAACCATAAGCTTATGGAGAAAAGAGAAATACTTTTTGATCTTTCTTCCTTCATAATGCCTTGCCTACACATAGTAGTCATTCAGTTGGTGTGGAAATGAATATTTTAGCTTACTGTTATATTTTGAGAAAATGCCACTGAAATCTCCGTCATCAGAAAGGATTTAAAACTGCCAGAACTTTAGTGTCAACATTGCTCTTGCTGTAGACTGCGAGTAACTACACATCTATCTCCACACATGAGCTTCTTTTCTGTTTTAAGCCTAAAAAAGCAGCCATATTTGACGTTGAGTTTTTTCAATGTCATATAAAATAATCATGCTCACTTCAGCTCAGATTTTATTGAAGCCATTAGAAGCTTAAGTCTTTTGTGGACTCACTTTTGAATTCAACATTTCTTCAAGTGTCTCACAGCCATTCCTTCCACACTGTTGCTCGGCAAGGAGAAGGAGCAAACCCTGGGGACACTTTCCTCCTTTGATACTAGTGGACCTTGAGGCAAAACAACACCCACAATTATAGTCTGAGCACTGGGAATTCAATGTAAAGAACATTTTAAAAATATTTCCATGATGTCCTGATTAGCCTCATCTAAGTAACCAAAACAATTCTTTATACTCATACTTCCATCTCTCTCCCTTCCGCCCTCCCTCCTCCCTCCACTAGGCATGGGCTGGGAGAAAATATTTGCAACACACATATCAGATATAGAATATGTATAGAACTAAAAACAAAACCAAACCCAAAACACCCCTTATAATTCCACCATGAAAAGATAATCCAATTTACAAGTAGATAACAGATACCCCAGTAAAAATAATCACATTCAAAACCTATTTGTATGTTTCTTATAATGTTCTCCAATGAAAGAACTGTGGCTCCTGAGACAAATGGCTGGTCCCAGAGCTGGGGCAAGGGATATATTAGATGAGGTTGGCTTATCTTGTAGTTTCAGAATGTGAGGAAGGGCTCAAGAAAACGCAATGATGGGGATATGTCAGATGGATACAGGGACTAAGTAAAGAATCTCCCAATGGCCAAAGCTGAAACAATGTGAGCAACAAAATCAATAATGAAATATTGGTTTATAATCCAAAGTGGAAAATAAATACTGAGTGCATACTCTCCATAGGATGTAAAAAATGATTGGATTTTAAAAATCTAGTCAAATAGACCAACCTATATACAGAAGTATTACAAATAATTTATTCATACATTCCATTTTGAGAAGGTGGAGTATTACTCTCCATCATGTAAGTGTGGGCGCTACATAGCGACTTCCTTCCAAAGAGTATGGTATGGGAAAGGAAAACCCAAGAGTAACTTTAGAATGGAGAAGCCTGACAAACACAGCCTTAGCCGTGTAATGAAGGTTAACATCAATAGTGATAAGTCATGCTGATAGCATGTACCCTTGATATGATGGAGGAGAAGGGCACTTTATTTCTGTGGTCTTCCTCCACAAAACCCACAACCCCAGTAGAGTCACATTAAAGCTATCACAAACTCCAACTGAGGGACATTCTATAAAATGCCTAGCCAGTACTTCTCAAAACGTTCACATTAAAGCTATCACAAACTCCAATTGAGGGACATTCTATAAAATGCCTAGCCAGTACTTCTCAAAACTATCAAAGTCATCAAAAGCAAAGAAAGTCCAGGAAATGGATGTCTAAAGGAGCCTAAAAAGATATAGCAACCATTTTTAATGTACTATCCTGGATGCAATCGTGGGAGAGGTGGGGAATGACACTAGGTAAGAAAGGAAAGGAAGACACAGAATATACTTTGAACTTTAATAATAATATGCCAATATTGACTTGTTCATTGTGACAAATGTACCATACTAATGTAAGATGTTAACAGTAGAAGAAACTGGGTGTGTGGTATATGGGAACTCTTTGAACAATCTTTGCAACTTTTCTGTAGATCAAAAACTCTTCTAAAATAAAAAGTTTATTTTAAAAAAATGAACAACAGATTTGAACAGATGCCCCACCAACAAAGACATACAAATGACTAATAAGCACCTTAAAGAATGCTTGACATCATTAGTCATCAGGAAAATGAAATTAAAACCATAATGGGATATACTATACACCCACTAGACTAAAATTATAAAGACTGACAAAAACAAGTGTTGGCAAGGATGTGGAGGAACTGGAATTTTTATACATTTCAGGTAGGGATAAAAATAGTACAATTAACTACTTTGGAAAACAGTTTGGCAGTTTCATAAAGTTATATATATACTATCATATGACCCAGTCACTCCAATCTTAGGTATTTACCCAAGAGAAATTAAAGCACAAATCCACATAAATAAAGACTTGTACATAGATGTTTATAGCAGCTTTCTCTGTAATAACCGTCCCCTCTTCAGAAAAACAACCCAAATATCCATCAGTCAGTGAATGGATAAACACATTATCCATATAATGGGAACCAACTTAACAGTGAAAGGTAACAAAGTACAGCAACATCATGATAAAATCTCAGCGACTAATAGATGCGGAAAAGGCTTTTGACAAAATTCAACAGCACTTCATGCTAAAAACGCTCAATAAATTCGGTATTGATGGAACGTACCTCAAAATAATAAGAGCTATTTATGACAAGCCCACAGCCAATATCATATTGAATGGGCAAAAACTGGAAAAATTCCCTTTGAAAACTGGCACAAGACAGGGATGCCCTCTCTCACCACTCCTATTCAACATAATGTTGGAAGTTCTGGCTAGGGCAATCAGGCAAGAGAAAGAAATAAAGGGTATCCAGTTAGGAAAAGAAGAAGTCAAATTGTCCCTGTTTGCAGATGACATGATTGTATATTTAGAAAACCCCATTGTCTCAGCCCAGAATCTCCTTAAGCTGATAAGCAACTTCAGCAAAGTCTCAGGATACAAAATTAATGTGCAAAAATCACAAGCATTCTTATACACCAGTAACAGACAAACAGAGAGCCAAATCATGAATGAACTTCCATTCACAATTGCTTCAAAGAGAATAAAATACCTAGGAATCCAACTTACAAGGGATGTAAAGGACCTCTTCAAGGAGAACTACAAACCACTGCTCAGTGAAATAAAAGAGGACACTAACAAATGGAAGAACATACCATGCTCATGGATAGGAAGAATCAATATCGTGAAAATGGCCATACTGCCCAAGGTTATTTATAGATTCAATGCCATCCCCATCAAGCTACCAATGAGTTTCTTCACAGAATTGGAAAAAACTGCTTTAAAGTTCATATGGAACCAAAAAAGAGCCCGCATTGCCAAGACAATCCTAAGTCAAAAGAACAAAGCTGGAGGCATCACGCTACCTGACTTCAAACTATACTACAAGGCTACAGTAACCAAAACAGCATGGTACTGGTACCAAAACAGAGATATAGACCAATGGAACAGAACAGAGTCCTCAGAAATAATACCACACATCTACAGCCATCTGATCTTTGACAAACCTGAGAGAAACAAGAAATGGGGAAAGGACTCCCTATTTAATAAATGATGCTGGGAAAATTGGCTAGCCATGAGTAGAAAGCTGAAACTGGATCCTTTCCTTACTCCTTATATGAAAATTAATTCAAGATGGATTAGAGACTTAAATGTTAGACCTAATACCATAAAAACCCTAGAAGAAAACCTAGGTAGTACCATTCAGGGCATAGGCATGGGCAAGGACTTCATGTCTAAAACACCAAAAGCAACGGCAGCAAAAGCCAAAATTGACAAATGGGATATGATTAAACTAAAGAGCTTCTGCACAGCAAAAGAAACTACCATCAGAGTGAACAGGCAACCTACAGAATGGGAGAAAATTTTTGCAATCTATTCATCTGACAAAGGGCTAATATCCAGAATCTACAAAGAACTCAAACAAATATAAAAGAAAAAAACAAACAACCCCATCCAAAAGTGGGCAAAGGATATGAACAGACATTTCTCAAAAGAAGACATTCATACAGCCAACAGACACATGAAAAAATGCTCATCATCACTCGCCATCAGAGAAATGCAAATCAAAACCACAATGAGATACCATCTCACACCAGTTAGAATGGCAATCATTCAAAAGTCAGGAAACAACAGGTGCTGGAGAGGATGTGGAGAAATAGGAACACTTTTACACTGTTGGTGGGATTGTAAACTAGTTCAACCATTATGGAAAACAGTATGGCAATTCCTCAAGGATCTAGATCTAGATGCACCATATGACCCAGCCATCCCACTACTGGGTATATACCCAAAGGATTATAAATCATGCTGCTATAAAGACACATGCACACGTATGTTTATTGCAGCACTATTCACAATAGCAAAGTCTTGGAATCAACCCAAATGTCCATCTGTGACAGACTGGATTAAGAAAATGTGGCACATATACACCATGGAATATTATGCAGCCATAAAAAAGGATGAGTTTGCATACTTTGTAGGGACATGGATGCAGCTGGAAACCATCATTCTTAGCAAACTATCACAAGAACAGAAAACCAAACACCGCATGTTCTCACTCATAGGTGGGAACTGAACAATGACATCACTTGGACTCGGGAAGGGAAACATCACACATCGGGGCCTATCATGGGGAGGGGGTAGGGGGGGAGGGGGGAAGGATTGCATTGGGAGTTATACCTGATATAAATGATGAATTGATGGGTGCTGACGAGTTGATGGGTGCAGCACACCAACATGGCACAAGTATACATATGTAACAAACCTGCACGTTATGCACATATACCCTAGAACTTAAAGTATTAAAAAAAAAAAAAAATCTCAGCGACATCATGCTTAGCCACATGCAAGAATGTACATGCTGTGTTATACTACTTACATGCAATGCTAGCAAGTGTGCACTATATTTCAAGGGACAGAAAGAAGACCAATAGTGCATAGGACAGGAGAGCCTCTCTAACAAGGGTAAGAGGGGACTTTGTGGACAGATAAAAATGTTCCCTATCTTGATTGTGGTGCTTACATAAGTGTATGTATTTGTTAATGCTCATCAACTGTGCATTTATAATGGTGCATTTCATCTTATGTAATACAATTTAATATAGTTGATTTGTTAAAAAAAATAGAGGGAGTACTTGAAGGAATTCTGAGAATGGCTCTCTGGGATCCTTCAGGGATGACAAACTGTCTTTCTCTGCTCCATGGTCCTTCCACCATGCCATGCCATGCTACTCCTCCCACCACATCCCCAGAAAGTAAGGGAACTGTTTGACATGTGTCTCTTTGAGAGTGAAGGTTCCTGCTCCATGCAATTTCGGAAGGTAGAAGGCTTGATGGCATAATGTGTGCCACTGTGGCTTGAAGAGATCCTTTAGTGTGCCTGGAAGAGGAAGGAGGAAGGAGGAAGTGGACATACCTTCCCCTGTTCTCTGCGACTTTCAGAAGGCACAGAGGAGGACCCTGATGTCTACTGGAAGCACAGAGCTTTGTAGAGAGGTCACAGGTGTACAGCAACTTGAGTGGGGGCCGAAAGGACACACAGCTGCCCCTCTAGGGCAAAAGAGTCCCATGAAGGAGCTGGCATGTAGCTGAACATGGCCTCAGGAAACCATGCATACAGCTACAGCAAGATAGCAGATGCCACAGAATAAAATGCCACCAGATCAGGACACAGGACTTCCGACTACTGAGGCTGCTGCTCCCAGGCACAGGAAGAGGATTTCTCTCTCCTCCCCGCTGGAGTTGGAGTCGGTGAAGCTGAGAGAGACAGTGTTAGTTCAGGGAGAGAAAGCTTGTACCTATGAGTAAGGACAGCTAATGATACTGAATTTTGACAGAATTGTCAACAGAGAAAGCTTGAGACTTTAACAACAAGAATAGATTACAAAAATCAGTGGACTAGACTAACATTTAAACAAAAATAGGGCAAAGAATAAGACATATGCTCTGGGTAGATTTTAAGGTTCAAAGAAGTTTTGAGAATATAGCAAGCTTCATTAAAAAAAATTTGCATGTATCTACTTCAGTCCAACTGTTACACTTACATTCAAATAGGATTGTTATGATACACTCCTTTGCAACCTGCTATTTTCACTGGGTTATATATTGTGAACATTTGTCCATGTCAATATATAGTCTTCTACAACATGGTTTTTAATGTCTGTGCAGCGTTCTACCACATGACTGTACGTGCTTTATTTAAATGGTAGCTTATTGTTAAACATTAAGGCTGTTCCGTTTTTTCAGTATTATAAATAAGTTTGATGAAGAATCTTACACATGTATCTTTTCACACATCTCTGATTGTGCCCATAAGATAAATTCACAGTTAAGGAATTGCTGGTGCATGGGGTATTTGTATTTTAAGGCTCTTAACACCCTTTAGAAGGTTTGTGTCGATTTACACTTCCACTAGAAATAATTTTAAAGGCGAATTTTCTATTTATCTGTATCTCATTCTGACTCAACAATAAATTGAACTGGCTAAAGGATGCCCATATATCCATCTTTCTTTTATTATTATGTTATAATTAGGGTGAGTTTAGAACTAGTAAAATTAGGAACACTAGCAATGTTTTTCATCTTCAGTTTAGCCACAAAAATGGCCATGTCAGTGTAATGAAAGTAATAATAATGGAGTTAACCTTTACGGAGAACTTACTGTACAGCGAGTAACATTCACAGTACTTCACAGATATTAACAATCCTATGAGGTAGGTACTATTACCCTTGACAGTTTAAAGAAGAGGAAACTGAGTTACCAAAAGGGTAAGTGCCTTGATCAATGTAGCTTTTCAGTATTAATATATGTCATTCTTATCTGGATTGTTTCAGTATTTCTGTACGTGGTGATTCTTTTAATTTGCATCAGATCTTAAAGAATTAAGATCTTTCTCTTATACAGACTAAACACTGACTCACCGCTGCCAAAGACACTTCTGCTTTGAATATGAAATCCTGTGGTTGGATGGTCTTGGGACCCACTGTGGCAAAATTCTATAGACCCTGTCCCACCCGCTGTCATGAAAATGGGACTATATTACAGTTCTCATTCCCAAGCACAGCACTGTCACATACCGCCCCAGTCAGTTGTAGAGTTTGCCACAAGTAATTTGTTATAAGTAATTAAGTTCTGAAGTTTGCAAATGGAGCACTTTCCATGTAAATTGGAGTGGATGTGAGATTATCCTTGCCTAAGGTCACCTCACTCCCACACAGTCCCGTGTGCTCTCAGAGTAGGAGAGAAGTGGGTGAAGGCCTCGCAAAGTTGTGGAGGAGTGTTACCTGCCTGCAACCTATCCTGCCTCTGCACCCGGGGAGTGGCTGGCACATGCGTATGTGTGGGTCTCTGCAGGAAAAGCATGGGGAACTACAACTCCAAATGGAAGGAATAAAAGGGGAGGAAACAATGAAAACAACTGAAGGTAGGAAAAGGTGTTTCTGCCTCAATGCAACTGGGAAAAAAAATTAGACATTTTCATTCCCAGCCTTCTTTCCTCAATTAGCATCAGGAAGCCAAATTTAGTTCCCTACAAAAAAAAAGAAAAAGAAAAAGAAAAAGTTATGCGTGCCTAGCGGGGAGAGATGATGAAAGCACCAACTTTCTATGTTTGTGTTTCAGCCTGTTAAAGGCTATCAAGATGGCCATGAAAATAATGGAACCTCCTAAAATCTTTGTTGTTAAAGAAATGTTTTCTCATCAGTGAACAGCTTGCCAAGGCCAGATAAGCAGCATGAAAAGCAGAAAAAAAAATGCTTCTGTTTGCTTATTTAGAGAGTTGTTCTTAATAATTCATCTGCTTACAATTTCCAGAAAGCAATGGCCATCCCTTGCCCATTGACTGGTTGGGAAAGGTCTCTTACAGTGTTAAATTGTCCTTTTTCTTCATTAATCTTTGCACCTTATGTTAACTATGTTCTTGCATGCTAGTGAGCAGTTAGGGCCACTGTCTGCTAATGAGGTCAAGGCTAAGGACTATAAACCTAATTAGAATAGTTAACTGATGGTATTTTATAGTAAGAAACTGGACACCTAATCCCAGATAGGCATCTTCCAATTTAATGCCTATGTTCTGGGCCAGCACCAGCCTAGCCTTTTCTGGAGAAATAACTCAAAGCAGTGTCATTTTGGTATATCTTGATATATAAATGGTAAATCACTGTTATTCTCCAACATCAAAGAATAAACATGTTTTTTACAGTAAGGGCAGCCTCATCAAGAGTATTTCCAACTCTTAAACTCTTCCTGTGGTTTTCAGGGGTGTCCGATCTTTTGACTTCCTTGAACCACATTGGAAGAAGAATTGTCTTGAGCCACATATAAAATACACTAACACTAATGATAGCTGATGAACTTTAAAAAAATCACAAAAAAAATCTCATAATGTTTTAAGAAAGTTTACAAATTAGTGTTGAGCAGTATTCAAAGCCATCCTGGGCCGCATGTGGCTCTTGGACTGCAGGTTGGACAAGCTTGATTTATATGGCAGACTCTCCCTGCTTTTGCAGGCATCTTGTCCCAAATGGTTTTTGTTGGGGATTAATATCAAAGGAACATCTACCTTTTACTCAATAATCCTCTAAATTTTGAGGTGATCTTTCCAATGTGGAATACATTTTATAAAATGGTTTTGCTTTTTTTCTCTTGATAAAGGTAACATATTTGCATTATAGAAACCTTTAAAATGCAGAAAAGTATAAACAAAAATATTAAATTTCCCATGGACAATGTGGGAAGAATTGCATTTAAGTAATTTGATTAAATTACGGACAGTCCTCAGTGATTGAATTCTACACTGCAGGGATGACTCCTAACTATCTCTCTGTGCCATTGTTTTTACAAAGTTTTTTATTTAAAAACGGTTATGACTGTTTTCTGTTATATAAATGCCAATCTCTGCTGTGAAATGCCATCAGATGCTTTTCTGTAAATCATAGCACAGAATGTATCCTTCTTTGGAAAACTACTGCCATTAAATATTACTGTCCTTGTAATAGAAGAAAGAGAGGGTGATAATTCTAGAAATGAAATTTTTCAGAAGAATCATGAATGAATGAACAGTAGTATTTACTACTTGAAGAGACAAAAATAAATTAATGAATTTGGGGAAATAGGACTGTTGATATCTAACATCGAAGATCCATAACCTTCACAAATAATGGTTGTAGAAAACCTTATTTCAAAAGAGTGTGATGGATAAATAGACTTAAACCATTTTTATCTTTCTTGATTTACCTTGGTAGTGGCAAAATTTAATCATGTTTCCACTCTTAATAAGTCAAAGTTGTGGGACAATTGATTTAGTCTTATGTTTCTACACATATCAGGAAGAAGAAACAGACATTGCCATGGCTCTAAAGCAGAGATGCTTCTTTCGTACAGGATAATGATTTCTAGTTCCACTCCAATTAGAAAATTTTCAAAGGAATGAGGAAGAAGGAAAGGACCAGCCAGTCTTTTTGATAACTTAGGAGAGCTCAGTAGGTAAAGGGTCTGATGCATAGCAGGTGATCAACTCTTCCTTTGTTATTGGTAGGCTCCCACAGGCAAGAGCACATCCTACTGGAGCTGAGGAAGAAAACAATCTGTCCATACCCACTGCCTGGAGAATGATCTGTTGCCAGAAGCTGGATGACTTCAGGTCTAGCCAAATGCCAAGCTATGCTAAGGGAAGTTGTGGTTCTTGTCCTGGAGAATTGCAGAATGGTGGGGAGAACGTATTGTCTAGACACTTGCATTTCTCAGAGTTTGAATGAAAGTGTATTCCCAGGTTTAATAATAGCCTGGCATCCTCTCCTTATGAATAAGGTGTATGTGTCTAACAGAGAAAGTCTTAACCCTTGAGGGGCAGGGTGGCATAAGAAAGAACCAGAGACCTGTCTGCTGACCCCCGCTTTTGTTCACTTACATGCTTGCTGTGTGACCCTGGACAAATCACTTCATCTCTGGGTCTTTGGTTTCCTAATGAGTGTAATGAGATCCTTTCCAATTATAATTCTCTGTGATTCTCCTCATATGTACGGCTATAAACCACAATGCGCTTACTGGTCCCGCAAGTGATATACAAATAAAGAGTTGCTGCTTGTTGGTTTTTTCAGTTTGGCGGCCACAGACTCCAGGTTTTGTAACAAAAATATATTAGTCCTTTCTCACACTACTATAGAGAAATACCTGAAACTGGGTAATTTATAAAGAAAAGAGATTTAATTGGTTCACGATTCCACAGGCTGTACAGGAAGCATGGTGCTGCACCTGCTTCTGGGGAGGCCTCAGGAAGCTTTTACTCATGATAGACAGCAAAGCCGGAGCAGGCATCTTACATGGTAGGAGCAGGACCAAGTGTTGGGAGGAGATGCTACACATTTTTAAACAACCAGATCTCACAATAACTCACTCACTCAGGATCCGGAGAACAGCGCTAGGGGGCTGGTGCTAAACCATTCATGAGAACTCTGTCCCCATGATCCCATCACCTCCTACCAGGCCCCATTTCCAATACTGGGGATTACAATTGAACATGAGATTTGGGTGAGGACACAGATCCAAACCATATCAAAAAGCAAGTACATATACCACAGCTTTCTTGTTTTCTTCTTCCACTTCACACATAGCAGTACTAAAGCTGACCCTCTTGACAGTGGGGGCAATGATAACAACGATGATAAACAGATCACTTCAACAAAGAAATGATAATGAGATGGGAGAGTTCTCTGGCCCCCGTGTCAGGGTATGTGACAAGGGGTACAACTCTCTGTTCGACCTCCACGAGCTCAAGCCCCTTAGAGGAGGGGGAGCATGCAGACAGGCAGGTGCAGGAGTTGGGGTGAGCACTTTTGGGCTCCGACCCCATAGCAGCGTCTAGGGGTGGCTGCCTGCGACCCCAGTGTTACAGTGCTCTTTTAGCTCTGCCATCCACAGATGGTTTAAGTGTTAACAAGCTCATTGGCCCCTTGGTACCCGGTCATCCCAAAAGAATTGGATCACACACAGACTGGAAAGATGAATGCAGGGGTTTTATTGAGTGGTAGAGGTGGCTCTCAGCAGGATGGATGGGGAGCTGAAAGTGGCGAGGGAGTGGGAAGATGATCTTACCCTGGAGTTTGGCCATAGAGTTGCCAAACTCCTCTCCGACTTTCCCCAGCCAGACTCCTCTCAGCCTTCAGATGCTCCTTCTCTTCTCTCTTTCTCTGCTGAGCCATTCCGCCGTTCATCTGTGTGTCTCCTGATCTCCTAGTCTGCCTCTGAAGCCTGGGGTTTCGGGTTTACATGGGTACAGGTTAGGGGGAGTGGTGGGCCAAAAGGCAACTTTTTGGGAACAAAAACAAGAATGCCTGTCCTCATTTAGGGTTGCAGGTATCCAGGCTTGAGGGTGGGGTCTTTGCTGGGGAACCACCCTCTTCTACCCAGTATTTCCCTGTCTCCTGTCCATATCAATAAGTCACTCAAAGCTTACTTTTGAAGTCTCTTTTCTGTCTGGATGGTCAGCAGCGTTCACTCTTCAAATAGGAAAGGCCCAAACCAAGGGTTCCCCAACTTGCTCCTCTTTTCATGTCATCTGGATTAGTAAATGATGCCTCATTCAGTCCAGTGCCTCAAGCCAGAAACTGGGAGAGATCCTTGACCTCTCTCTATCCGTCAGCCATCCTGTACAATCCATCACCAAACTGCAAAGAGCTTATCCACTTCTCTCAATTTCCACTATGGCAGGCCTTGTTTAAACCCCTATCAACCCTCACTGAGGTAGTGCACAAACTTCCGGAAGTCTCTCCACACTCGCTCCCTCATCCCACCTTCTATCCATTCTTCCCACTGCGAACAAAGCCATCTTTCTAAAATACAAATTGGATCGCTTTATTTTCATTCTTGAATCTCTTAAGGGGGTATTCCCATTGCACTTAAGATGATGTTGCAGATGTTTACTCTGGTTTATCAGATATCACATGAACTCTCCAGCCTCCTCTCCCACTCATTCCCCAACACCACTTTCTCCTCAAGGCTTCCTCGTATCTCTCCATATTATGCTCAGGCCCATCCTGGATGTGGCTAACCCTTACCCATGTTGTATCTCTCTGTGTAAATGGCATTTCCTCAGACAGGCTTTCTTGATTCCCTCCTCCCAAGTATACCGTAATCATCACAAATTAAAATTATGTGTTTGATTGTTCACTTAGTTA